>NW_021589022.1:0-2214 GCF_001605985.2 Dendrobium catenatum
CATGATCCTGATTAGGTTATAACTAATCTCAAGTAAAAAATTGTATAATCTCAAGTGCATACATAATTTTCTTTTTTCCTAATAACTATTTTCTTCTCTTTTTAATAGGCATCTCCATTGGTTGCTTCAACACATTTATGAATGGCACTTGAGTGGCCAATAGAATGCCCCGCATAATATATGTGCTAAGAAACTTTGGTATACATAATATTCGGCATCTACAATTTATACGTCTAGATCATAACCTAATAACATCACTGGTAGAGAGATGGTGTCTACTCATGAACACCTTTCATTTTATGGTTGGAGAGATGACAATAATTCTCCAAGATGTGTAGGTCCTTCGTGCACGGTTACTCAGGCCCGCAGGGCGTTCACGCGATGGTAGTAGCTCACTTCTTTGATCGGCCAGCGACGCCGTCTACGTTGGGGCCGGTCGCGAGCGCACCGCTAATGGCCGGCGCAGTAGCGCTGGCCAGCACAGGGTACATAGCTTGCGAATCGACGAAAGGCCGGGCGGGGCCACGTCGGCTCGGCCCGGGGCGTCCAGGTTCTCCACTCGGACACGCGTGCGAGCCGCATTGCGCACGGCAGACAGCTCGAGAGCAGGAGTACCGAGGCGGCAAGTCGAGTCACATGCCTTTTGGAGCGTGGGGGCTGCGATCGCAGACCCAGTTTGCGGACCGCCGGGACAGGCTGTAGTCCGGGCGAACGGTACCCCTGGAGAGCTTAGAGACTGCTCGTCCCTGCGGTGTTATCAATATGCTTTACCGCTCCGGTTTCTACTATGACTCTTACCGGGAAAACGTCCGCCAAAAATCTCTGGGGTGCTTACGCAGTCGAACGTAATACGAAACAATTACTAGGGCGTCCCGCACACTGGTCGAGTAACCCCGGCGGATCGTTGCCGGAGTCGGCTAAAAGACACCCCCATTCGTGCGATAAGGTGGCGGAGACTAAGATCATATTGAATTACGATCGGCCTCCGAACAAGGTCCTTAACTTACTGCAGTTATGTACTACACCGGGGCTGTGAGAAATCCATGAGCGGAAACTGAGTCACGAGCCCATGATAGTGCGTATGGTCAACTAATCATCCGGTAATTATTGTTCTCCAGCTCCGCAGGTGTTCCGCGACTATGTGAGTCAAAACTTACGAATTGGACCCGTATCATCTGTAGATAACGTCCTGGACCAGCGGCGCAATGTGGCGTAAATCTCGAACGTCAAACGGTTTCGAACGACACATAACATTTGCTACGGGATGAGTCCCGTGTGTGCGCATTCGCCTGACGCCACTTAGTGAGTCTCCATCCTCAACAAACAGCCCCAGACAAGTTTAGACCATCTGACTACGTGCGCGGCGTGTGTTTCGAACCGAGATTACATTGGGCTACTATACTCTTGGGTTTCACTGCAATATACTTTGCGTATAAGTTTATTTGTTAAGTTCATATAGCTTTACAGCGAAAAGAGAAAGTTTCTAATTTTTCTTTAGATATTTCAGGATATTCTATCACATTAAAATCGTTATTATCTCTTTTCGCCACTGAAATAAACAGTATTTCATTATTATGAAAATATGATTTAAATAAAAATTATTTTCCAAATTTCGTAACTTTGTTTTAAGTTATATAATTTAGAAACTTAGTGTTACTATAGTAACTATTGGATCATATTACTTTCTAAGTCTTATATTTAAGTATTATTTTTGTTCGCATTCCTTTGGTTATCTTAGTAAAAATGTCTTAAATAAGTATTTGTTGTGAGATTTAATTAATTAATTTTTATAATGTTCAACTAATAATTCCTCATGCCATGTCTTAAATACTTTAGTACCATCAAAACTTTTATAATAGCAACGTCTAAGCATCCTTATAAGGTTTAATTCCAATCTATATAACACACATCAAATAAAATACCGTGAGTAAAAGTATTGAAAACAATTAATGGAACATGGCAAAAAATAAATGATATGCCTTGTTCGCGTAAGAATATAAAAAAACTATAGCGAAGCTTAAAGCATACGATGGTGTGCATAGAGGCGACTCTACGTATTTTATATGAGTGAGAGTATTACTCTAGTATCTTCATAACAGCTACCGTTACAGTCCAATCGAACCCTAGACACGAGTGTCTTCTGCTCTTTTCCATACGCTCATTTTGCCGTCGTTCGTGTATGCCCAATTCAATTCTTCAGTCCAAAGAACCATC
>NW_021589023.1:0-207 GCF_001605985.2 Dendrobium catenatum
TGTATAACGCAAGACAAAGTGATGCACGCATGTCCTGTTCGATTTAATTGTTCAATATTGTTATTTTACTAACTTTATTCTTATTTTAAATTATTACTTACACAATTTGACATTTGACAAGAATAAACATACCCTAGGTTTCCTTTTAGCAAGAACAAAATATTTCTTGAAGAGAATAAGCGAAAAAAGTTCATTCAAAAGATTTTA
>NW_021589024.1:0-264 GCF_001605985.2 Dendrobium catenatum
CTTATAGAATTTTCCCTTAAGTTTGAGGGGGACTTTTGTATCACACAATATGCCCGATGCATTTCTCCATTTTAACCATCCAATTTGAATTCTACTGATAATATCCTCATCTATTTCACCACCACTCTCCATTTTAACCATCCAATTTGAATTCTACTGATAATATCCTATCTATTTCACCACCACTCTGAACAATAGATCTAATATATCTAAAACGTGTACTCTTATTAATGACTTAATCACCCAAAGTCACAATCCCCTCAC
>NW_021589025.1:0-489 GCF_001605985.2 Dendrobium catenatum
TATTGATTTTAAAAAAAAAAAAAATTGAGTCAATTAAGTCAAATTCATACACATATTACATAAATAATATTCGAACCACAAAACCTTTTGATTGATAGTCAAAGCTCTCAACAAATCGAATATTAGATGGTTTTATGAATTTTTATGATTTTCTTCTTTCATGGAGTCATTTTTTATTGTTGTTGGTTCTTTTAATATGATTTGTAATGATAAGTTTTAATTTTTATAACTTTCTACATTACAATATTATTTTTATATTACAATATTTAAGAAAATTTTTAATTTTTAATTTCTCACTAATACGGACAAATAAAATTATGTTATATTAACATAACATAAGTTTGTGCATTTTATCCACCGCTCATCTTAGCATGTCCAAAAATAATAATATTACTTAAATTGCTAAAAAATATTTAAAAAATTTTAAAATAAAATTTATGTACTTCAAATTTATATCTCTAATGCGGCTAATTCTCTAAAAAAAATATC
>NW_021589026.1:0-1837 GCF_001605985.2 Dendrobium catenatum
TTATATTGATAGAATGCCTCTCTTATTTGCCACTCAATAATGACAATTTCTCCGAAGATTGATGTCTTTCTGCCACTTGCCTTGACATTGCTTACACAGTTCACTGTGTTATCCTCATCATCTCTGTTCCTATTTTCTTGTTTCTATATTTGATCCCAATTTATGTTGTACATAACACTTAAGAACAAAGAGGACAAACTATTCCATTGAACTGTGTAATGTTTGTAATGTTTTTTGGCGAAGAGCGTGTGGATTTAAGTTCAAGATTGTCGCTGATCATCTGAAATCAACTACAGTTGATGATATACCTCTTAAGGCTTCGTTTGGGATGGCTTTCTCTCTGCTTTTTAAAGCAGCTTTCTAATACAAAAATTAAAAGCTGTTTTAAGAAGCAATAAGATAGCCTTCCCAAAAGAGGCCTAAATCTGATCGTCATCGTTTGTGATTACTTCTTTCTGTTTCTTAAAACAGCTTTTTAGTACAAAATTAAAAAAATTGTATTAAAAAGCTGCTTTAAGACACAGAAAGAAAGTCGTCCCAAGTGAAGCCTAAATCTGATCATCATGCTTTGCTCTCATACCTTCCTGTTTGTTTGTGTTTTTCGTAGGGACAAGAGGGTGAAGCCCAGCACGAAGAGGTAAAAAAGAGTGGCCACGTCCAAAGGAAGGTAGAGAAAAGGCAGGAGGGCCGCAAGCTTGATGCCCACATTGAGGAACAGTTTGGTGGTGGGCGTCTCCTGGCCTGTATCTCATCCCGCCCTGGCCAATGTGGCAGAGCTGATGGGTAACACAACCTCCTCTTCCTTGAAAAACTCAAAAAAATCTGATTCTGTAAGCCTCCAGTAGAGCTAATCTGCTTTGCTTCTTTATTCAGTTACATTATCGAAGGCAAGGAGCTGGAGTTCTACCTGAAGAAGATCCAGAGGAAAAAAGGCAAGGGTGCCGGTGCAGCTGCCTGAGTAAACTTTTTAGAAGCTCAAATGAAGTACTATTATTTTCCTTTTTTATGCCTCTAAGCTACTTTTCAACTGTTGCTGAATCTTTAAACCAAAGGCTTCCTTCTGTTATTTGTAATAGCGGATTTTGTTCTGTTCGAATGGTGGTGAACTGAGGTTCTTAATGCTTTGTTTTTTTGCTTAATTTATGTTTGTTCTTGCAAAGCTAGATTTCATTAGAGAAGTGTTTCAGTCCTTTCAGATATATCCACACCACAAACAGCACTGGAAGTAATATTGGATGGCTGGGATGGATGCCACGTGTTTCCTTTATTTTAAATCTGAATAAATTAAATAATTTTCTCTGTATGCGACCTCGAGCACATTGTTACAAGAAGATTATTGTGATCTAATGAAGTGTAAATTGAGAATAACTTGTTATGAAAGTTTTGAGTTCAAGACTTCTTGATGGGTAGTTTAAGCTCTAATCAACGACAAATTTTTAGGTCTGGTCACCGGACCTATTTTTAGGTCCGGACATCCATTAAAAATTTCTCACGTGGACTGCACTTTAACTCAAAAAAGCGCTGTCAAAAGCGCAATTAAAGCGCAGTTAAAGCGCATCTAAATTATAGTCAAAGTGCATAGTCAAAATGTAGTCCACGTGATAAGTTTTTATTGGATGTTCGGACCTATTTCTAGGTCAGGTGATCGGACCTAATAATTTGCCCTAATTAATAGATCAAAATAATGTTTCGTTTGGGATAGTTTTTTTGCTGCTATCATTTTGCATGGGGGTCAGGGTTGGTGCTATTATTTTTATTCGCTACATTCATCAAATCTTCTTTTCTTTTAAAAATTTAGTAAATTAGATGGTGCCAAGAAAATAATGAATGACAATAT
>NW_021589027.1:0-220 GCF_001605985.2 Dendrobium catenatum
CTTTAAAACTCTGAAGAAGAATTTTATTTCATTACCCATTATTATTGATTTTGATTGGTCACTTAAATTTGAAATCATGTGTGATGAAACTGACTATGAAAGTCTTTGGCATTTCCAACTTTATATCCTATTTGATTAGCATAGAAGTCATAGTATACATTGCTTATTCTATAATAAAGTACCATGTAATAAAGAAATATGCAAAACTCAAGTTAATAAG
>NW_021589028.1:0-283 GCF_001605985.2 Dendrobium catenatum
GTAAAAGTAGTTATGATAGATAGATAGAAAGAGTTTCTTGTATTTCAGTTGAGATTTGCACACCCTATTACAATCGAATCGAATCATAAGTCTTAAAGAAAATCCATGGTTCAGTGTTCCAACAAAAGCTCCAGAAGAATAAAAAATCTTAGAGCAAATCCATGGTTTATGGAAACAATTTTATTACAGTCATGTTAGAAATGGCTTTTCTTTATTATATTTAGATGAGAATTTTATTCTTGATAGGACACAATGGAGAAATCTGATTCATACAGCCGGCCCC
>NW_021589029.1:0-308 GCF_001605985.2 Dendrobium catenatum
ATTCTACTTTCTCTGATTGATAAATTTGATGCCAAATCAACAAATATACCTGAATCAAAATATTTGAATGCTTATTCTATTGACAATCTAATCAGCTCAATTATTACCTATGAGCAAAGTGTAAGTCAAAGACTTTTGGATGCCGATGATGAGAAGGTTATAGGATTAAAAGTAAAAGACATTGATAAAGATGGCTTAATAAATGATAAGAATGATAAGATGGCCTTGATAACAAACAAATTTGAAAGTTTACTGAAGCATAAGCACAAGCGTCAACAAAATGGAGCAAAGATAAAAATGTTTAAAAG
>NW_021589030.1:0-349 GCF_001605985.2 Dendrobium catenatum
ACATAATAGTGAGTTATGTTTGGTGGAGTGGTTGGTCTTCTTTGTAGTGAACAAAATAATACTTAGTAATAGAATAGTGCAGAGAGCAAATATGTAAGGAGGGGTTTAGTCCAAGAAGAGTCCATCTATAGGATCTATTTGAGAGTCTTCAATCTGGGTGATATTTTTTTCATCTTCTATTTTTATACTTTTTCTTAAGCAAGAAATGAAAAGTGGTTTATTCCAACTTATTTCTATGGCTGGCTAAAACTCCTTGTTTTTGCTTGATGATGTGAAAATTTGTGTAAATCCTATTATAGAATCTTGTATATAAATGTGAATGGTTGTTCTGAATTTCTCTCAAACTTAA
>NW_021589031.1:0-209 GCF_001605985.2 Dendrobium catenatum
AAAACGGTTTAAAAATAATTTGTATCCTGAAAATAATCATTATGCTAATTAAATAATAGTTAAATAATCAAATATTACTCCAAGACAAGAATCTGCCAAAACAGCCAAAATCAGGGGCTGTAAATAGTTTCAAAATCAAATACACATTTTTCTGAAAAGAACGAGGGGTTATACGTCAAAATCCGACTTAAAACGACGAAGATACGAAT
>NW_021589032.1:0-521 GCF_001605985.2 Dendrobium catenatum
TCAATGAAATGGGGTGAAATTTACGGATTCAGGTGCTCCCAATGATCATCTAATCATCGAGTCTTACTTCTACAAAATATATCATAATCTATGTCTCAATGCTTCTATATAATAATAAATCAAAGACACTTGAAGCTATGACATCTAGAAATTAGTTCAATTTCTGATAATATTGATTAACAGTTGCTAGTATCACACACTAGTGGTGGCGTGCATAACTAATTCAGTCTCCATAGAAAATACATACCATGTGTAATCTGAAAACACTTTTGTACCCATAAACTTCAAAATTACTTAAAATACTACAAATATGTCATACACTTTGCAATTAGTTATATGCGATTTTCAAAATAACAAAACATACCTATTTCACGACAATTTCTTTGTGAGCTTTAAATGATAGAATCACATTCCATACAAGGGCTACAAGGTTTGCAGCAAGAACCTGACATTAAAATTAAAAGTATAGTGAGAATAAAAATATTTGTAAGACAAGGCAATCGGAATATTATCTGTTCATT
>NW_021589033.1:0-570 GCF_001605985.2 Dendrobium catenatum
TATAAATAGGCCTCATGAAAAGAAAAGAAATAAAAGAATAAAATGCCCTTCGGGCTACAATACTACATGACCACCCATAAGGGTATAAAGGGAAAAATAATAATATGAAATAAACTAGTACATATAAATAAATAACTCAAGATCGTAGCCGTTGATCTTCGATGTCCTCATCACCTTTATTGAAAGGTTGAGCTTCCAAGCTTTGAGGAATTTGAATTTGTTCATCCTTAAGTGAAGTAATAAAGTTTGAAATGTAGATAAAGGAGATCGAGCAATAGCCTTTGAGGGCAATATTCATATTTTTAAACCTATTATATAAGGAAAAAAGTGGATCTTCAATAACAGGAATATTCACATAATAACTTGGTTGCAAAGATTCATTTTGCAATTTTTCAAAAAAGCAGAAAATGTAAATTCATATGTGAGCTGCCAGATCAAATTGCAAATTTATATTTTAGATGACTATATTCTTTTCTCCTTTTTTATCAAAAACTTGCTTCAATAACATCCTTTGATTTTAACAAATAGTATTGTTTTCAGCAGTTTGGTTCTCAAGTTTGGCTATTGTTT
>NW_021589034.1:0-204 GCF_001605985.2 Dendrobium catenatum
AACTATACAAGTTGCAAGAATGTAAAACATGCAAATAGCAACTATCTATAACAATCTCCCGCTTTTGTGCATCTTTTTCAAAAATTTTGGCACATTTTTCTGCATCTTTTTCAAATTTTTGGCACATTTTTGCTCATCTTTTTATATTGGGCTTATTTTGTGCATCGTTTTCACATTTGCAAACCTTTGCACATTCCTTTTGAT
>NW_021589035.1:0-210 GCF_001605985.2 Dendrobium catenatum
GAAAGTGAAGGGAAAAGAGAGAAATCTTAGTTCGGAATTTAGCGAATTCAAAATGAATCAAGGTATGTTTTTCTTTCGATTAAAAGATTGTGAAAATATTGTTTAAGATCTTGTGGATTAAAGACTTATGTAAATTTAAGTTTTTCGTTTCGATTTCTTTTACATAATTTATAATGCAAGTTCTTGCAAAGAGTTATAGAACTCATAATG
>NW_021589036.1:0-207 GCF_001605985.2 Dendrobium catenatum
GTACATCCCCAAGATCTTCTTTGAATCCAAAAGGCACAGGATGTAATTGGTAGGAAAGTGCACATACATTGAACAATAATATCTAATGAGTTTTTGAGTGTCAAACTTATCACAAAGCATCTGCCAACAACGCTGTATGGTTTGTGATCAAATAATAAGTAATTTCAAAAGTAATATAACTAGTAAAAGACTTTAGTAAATTCCAAA
>NW_021589037.1:0-278 GCF_001605985.2 Dendrobium catenatum
CTCTAGTCATTTTGCTCCAGGTCTTCTTAACAATTGCTTGAGAAGCCGGAAAAGAGGCCCACACTTCCTCCTATCTGATCATCCTGCAATGCTCCATCGGATCTCTAAAAATTCTAAGAACAATCGGGCCATGGTCCGAAGCAATTCTCTCCAAGTGTCTCACAGTAGCTTTCTGTATGACTTCCAATGCTCTAGTATTAAGGAGGCACCTGTCCAGTCTCTCAAGGATCCGGGCATTCCCGATTTTATTGTTACACCATGTGAATTTTGGTCCGACC
>NW_021589038.1:0-292 GCF_001605985.2 Dendrobium catenatum
ACTCAATATTATTATTTAAATAATTGGATAATTATTATGCTCTTATTACATTTTTAGTATAGTAATTTATTAGTCTCCATTTAACTGCTTTTAAATATTCACCAAAATTTAATTAAAAATATTGAAAATTTAGATTTAGTTTGTGTGGCCTATTGAGTTATTATTGCTCATTATGGTTTTGCTTCTGGTTTTCAAGCTCTGGAGAAAGGAAAAGAGCTTGTGGATTAGTAATTCAAGACTTATTAGAGTTTATATGTATTTCCTTATTTGGGTTTTTGTATAATCATGACTA
>NW_021589039.1:0-283 GCF_001605985.2 Dendrobium catenatum
GAAAATATGCAACATTTTATTAAATGTCCTTGTAACAAAAGGGGATATAAAGCTACCTCGTGTAGCTACTGAAAATTAATTGGCAGATATATTTACTAAAACCCTAGCCTGTGACACATTTAGCACTTTGAGGACAAGACTAGGTGTTATAGACATTCATACTTAACTCAGGATAAATCAAGTTATGTTATCATTTGAAATCAACAATTTGTATGTGTATGTTTATTTGGTGTTTGTTGATTTTTAGGTTATCATTTTTTTGTTTTTGTTAAAAAAGTTATTT
>NW_021589040.1:0-204 GCF_001605985.2 Dendrobium catenatum
TCTATCATCCATTCCCCCACCATCAGCTTTAAGTGCATGATGGCAAAATTTCTACTTTAAATATAAAATCTTCAGATTCCCAACTACTTTCCAAAATTCTCAAATTCTTCAACCAATCCAATCATTGCTGCCACTATATGCCAGATAACACGTGTATTCTACGTATTTGATTGACGACTAGCCTTAATCGAAAGTTCTCTCGTG
>NW_021589041.1:0-3174 GCF_001605985.2 Dendrobium catenatum
ATAGAATGAAGCATAAGTTTCAAAGTGCAAAGCTAAGCTACATCATTTTAATTTCATATATTTAAGAATATTATAATATATAATGATAAGACAGATTAAGGAAATATTAAAAATAAAAAATGTTTATTAATAACAAAACATAAATTTTTGCCACTTTCAAATAATCTCATTGATGTAACACTTCAAAACATGATCACATTAACAATAAGTTAGTTCAGCAATATCTAATTATCTTAAAATATTTTTATAACAAATAAGTCTTATGAAGCAAGTTTTAAAAAAAAACTTAAGTTACAAATAAAGAATACATACAACAAGAACAACATCAAGCCTTTATCCTACTACGAGGAGTTGACTACATGGATCATTTTTCTCCATTGTATCCTGTTAAGAGTCAATTTCTTATTTAAATCAAAGAAAGAAATGTCATTTCTCATATTTTATAACCAAGTTACAAGTAAAGAATACATGATAAGTTAAATTTTAAATCATTAAATTAAAGGTGTGGTTCAATGTTTGAATAAAAGAGACCAATTAAAATTAGGTGTCGCAATAGATGAATGGGAAGAGATAGGGTAAATAATCCCAAAAAGAAAGTAGTTAGGAATGCATAAGATTGGTAGGAAAAGAGTATATGTGAGGTGCAAGAAAAGATATGACAAAAGAGATTCCACCATCAAAAGATGTTGAAATAATATGAAGATTTTTTCTTGAAGCTTCAAAAGGGAGAATCTTGAGATAGATGAGAAGTAGTTTTTTTTAAGCCTTTTGAATATTTTATTTCCCTTCCTTTTCTTTTTATAACATAAAAAAGTTGAATTAGATTATTAAAATTCAAGAACTACTTATAGTTTAGCTTTTTCATGCTTCAAATCACAACCTGAAACATACGCTTCACATCAAGAAGCTTATGCTTCATACTAATGAATGTTTTGATATTCATGCTTTGAAATGTTGTGGGATCGCTTTGATTTAAAGTGCTTTTTTTTCACTTGAAAGTGTGTTATTTTAAGAAGGATTCATGTAGCTGACCCCACGTAGTGGGATAAAGGCTTGATGTTGGTCTTGTTGTAAAGTGTGTTGTTTTAAACACAAGTTTAACAAATCAAACAAAATTCAACAAGAATGAATAAAAAATGAGAATTCATAATGCTAACAATAATTGGTTGGGACATAGCTAGTGATGATGAACTTTTAATTGAATTTAATAAAATTTAATCAACAATGTTAAACAATAATTATACCTTCAATTAACATCTTGATCATTAGCTAATTACAATAATATTAAGTTCAATTAATATTTTAATGAACTTATATTTGCATTTTAGAGAAAAAATGGTTGACATAGTTTAGTTAAGCAATAATTACCTAATTAAAACCTAATGAGAAGCTAGCATCTTGAATATTTGTTGATTTGTTAAACTGTGTTGCACAAAATTTTGAACAAATTAATATTTTTAAAACTACTTAAAATCTACAAATCCTAAATAGCAATCAAACAATTTTAGAATTTAACTCATATGAGAGAGTTTTTTTTCTTTTTAGGGATGGAAATTTATCCCAAATACCTTATAGGTAAGGATGATATAAGGCCAGTTAAAGATCAAATTCAATGTAGGGAACTAGTGAATATGTAGTTAAAGAAGGTCCCAGGCTAGACAATAACTTGTGCCCTACATTTTAAAAACCAAGGAACATATTTTTTAAACTAGAGTTCTTTGGTAACTCAGTGCCAGAGCTGACATTCTAATAGTTTTAGGATATAAGAATCTCAGGATTTATCAGATCTGGAATCATAGGATTATAAAAGTCGAATTTATTAAACCAAGTGGCCTGGCCAAACAAAACAATAACAACCTAAAAACGCTTGCATCAGTCAACATTGAAAAAAGAAAATTTAAAATGAACACTTTAAAGGTTCATATTTTGTCATATAGTGCAGATAAAATGGTCAACATCAAAAACTGAGACAAGGTTAATGACACTGGCATGAAATGGCATGGAATCGAATAAGCATGAGAGAACGGCCTAGGATACAGACAATTACACCGCCGAAAAGTGGACTCATCGTAACAACTCACAATTCTGCAACAAGAAGTAGACCATTGACCAATCGACCATCTCTAGGTCACAACCAATTCGTTAATGTATCAGCATTATGCGATTCCAAATCAAATAAACTTGCCAAGGTTTAATCACAAACTTTATGTTTGTAAATAGGAAAAAAATCAAAATCGGACTCCAAACATAACAGAAGAATGAAAAGCACGAGGAACTTAGATAAGACCTGTTCCGCCATTGTTGATGAAAAAGAACCGACGTGAAGTATGCTACGGGCTTCGTTTGCGGTTGAACTGCGAGGTGTCAGCTCTTTCGAATAAACTCCAAACCCTAACCTAGGGCCGAGAGGAGTATTATATCGTAGTTTCAAACGAAGTAACAGACGGCTACGATTGCGTTTCAGGTTAGCGTGGATGGTAAATTTTCAGAAAATGAAAAAAAAAAATCTTTTTACATCTTCCACATTCATACAATCAGTTAATTTTAGTTCTAAATATTTATAATAATAGAAAGAAAAAATCTATCATCTTAAAAAAGTATTAGAAAATCAGATTGGACTGATCAATTCAACTGGTTAAACCAGGAACCAGTCAGCCGGTTGGTTCCTTTAACCCATCGAACCAGAGAAAAATTGGGTGCCAGATCCGTCGATCGGACCGACGAACCGTAGAACCAGTCGGTTTGAAAAAATGAAGGATTTGAGCCTTTAATTGTAGATCAAACGGCGAGCAAATAACACAAGAAAATATCTAAAGACATAAGAACAGATCATCATAACTCATTTCGCTCGATTGCGAGGTCTTCTGTCATTCGTCTCCCTCACTAGCGTTGCCGATTGGCGAATTTGACGACAAGGTGTTTGTATTGCGGTTGTCGTTCGTGTGTACAATATTGCTGCCGTTCGTGTGTACACTGTCGCCGCCGCTTCCAGCAGCATGTAAGTTATTTTTTTTCATTGCTTCTTGATGGCGATATGATGTTGGTCTATTTTTATGTGCAGCTATTTTCACTTATGTCTAAAATTTTTCTACTTGATCTCTTTTGTATTTTATTAAGTACTTTGAGTACAGTTTTTTAAGCCTGATGTGCATAGCTAGGGCTGCAAACGAACCA
>NW_021589042.1:0-203 GCF_001605985.2 Dendrobium catenatum
CATAAACACTAGCCACCAGCCAGCCTTAAAATCTAACGTAGAGTATACCAATTTATCTAATCTTAAAAACCCTTTTAAAGGAGATGGAAGGTTTGGATCAGAAAAATAAGTAAAACCATCCAAACCATACCCCAAGTTAGAAAGCCACTCAACACAAGTATTCATCTCCTTATACATATAAGAGAAGTATATGTTCATAAAGA
>NW_021589043.1:0-1976 GCF_001605985.2 Dendrobium catenatum
AGTTACTAAAGGGGAGAACACCTAATTTGTCACACTTACATATTTTTGGATGTAAGGTGTTCATACATAATAATGGACAATCTGCCTTAGGAAAATTTGATCCAAAATTAGATGAAGAAATTTTTTTAGGATACTCTAGTGTTGGAAAATCTTATAGGGTATTCAATAAAAGAACTTTGATAATTGAAGAAACCATATATTTTATATTTGATGAATCTGGAAGTTTGAAAGAGCCAATAGTTAAAGAGGATGAGATAGAAATTGACTCCCAAAAATTAAGAAAATAAATTTGAAAGAAAATTTAGAGAAAGAAAACCCTTTTCCTAAAGATTTGAAATTTTCTAAAAATCATCCAAAGGAATTAATTATAGGTAAACCTAGTGAGGGTGTTAGGACTAGGCATGCAGTAAGCAAAGAAATCAATGATTCAGCTTTTATTTCTACCATAAAACCCACAAATATTGATCAAGCACTTTTGGATGAATTTTGAATTTTGGAAATGCAAGAGGAATTAAATTAATTTGTAAGGAATTAAGTTTGGGAATTAACAACAAGGCCAAAGGATCAAAGTGTATTTGGAACTGAGTGGGTATTCAAGAAAAAAATGAATGGCTAAGGAGTAGTTTTTAGAAATAAGACTAGATTAGTAGCTAAGGGGTATATTTAGATTGAAGGGATTGATTTTGAGGAGGCGTTTGTTCCTGTAACTAGACTTGAAGCAATTAAGATTTTGTTAGCTTTTGCCTGTTTTAAAGGATTTAAGTTGTATCAAAAGGATGTTAAAAGTGCCTTTTTAAATGGGTTAATTCAAGAGGATGTGTTTATAGAACAGTCTCA
Organism: Dendrobium catenatum; assembly: GCF_001605985.2. NCBI lineage: Eukaryota > Viridiplantae > Streptophyta > Magnoliopsida > Asparagales > Orchidaceae > Dendrobium > Dendrobium catenatum. The sequence goes on from NW_021589043.1 coordinate 838, forward strand.
AAGTTTTGAAAGTTCAAAATACTCAAATCAAGTGTTTAAGCTAAAAAATGCATTATATGGATTAATGCAGGCACTAGGGCTTGGTATGAGAGGTTGAGTACTTTTCTACTTGAGAGATCTTTTGAAAAAGAAAGTGTGGACACAACTCTCTTTTTAAAGAAATTGGGAGAAAATATACTCATTGTACAAATTTATGTTGATGATATCATTTTTGGATCTACTAATAAAAATCTTTGTGATGAATTTTCTAAAATAATGAGTAGTGAATTTGACATGAGCCTTATGGGAGATTTGAGTTACTTTCTAGGCTTTAACATTAAGAAAATTGAAGAAGGTATATTTCTTAGTTAGTCAAAATATATTAAGGACATCCTCAAAAAGTATGAAATGGACAATGCTAAACCTGTTAGTACACCTATGAGTTCATCTGTTCAGTTAGATAAGGATCCAAAGAAAAAATATGTTAATCAAAAGAAATTTAGGGGAATAATTGGATCTTTACTTAACTTGACTGCTAGCCGACCCGATATTATATTTATTGTTTGTTTATGTGCTAGATTTAAATCTGATCTAAAAGAATCACATTTGACAACAGTGAAAAAGATTTTGAGATATTTCTTGGGAACTCAAAACTTAGGAATTTGGTATCCTAAGTTTAGCTCTTCATTTGAAATAATTGGATATTCAGATTCAGACGTTGCAGGTTGTAGGGTAGATAGAAAAAGTACTTATGGAACATGTCAATTTATTGGAAATTCTTTAGTCTCTTGATCCAGTAGAAAACAAAATTTTGTAGCCCTATCTACTGTTGAAGCTGAATACATTACATTAGGAAGCTATGTGGCACAAGTACTTTGGTTGAAACAACAGTTGATTGATTTAGGATTAACAAGATGCACAATTCCCATTTATTGTGATAAAACTAGTGCCATTTGTATCTTGAAAAATCCTATTCAACATTCAAGGACCAAACATATAGACATCAGGCATCATTTCATAAGGGATCATGTATCCAAAGGGGAAATTGAACTAAATCATGTTTCAACAGAAAATCAACTTGCAGACATTTTTACTAAATCATTAGCCTTTGATACTTTTAGTGCATTAAGAACAAGGCTTGGTGTGATTGATTTGAATGC
>NW_021589044.1:0-246 GCF_001605985.2 Dendrobium catenatum
GTTTAGCCAATCCTAATCAGACAAGAGTAAAATATCTTATTCTGTTAACCCTAGATCAGACGTTCCTTATGGTACAAAATTTCTTTTGAAAAACAAAAATGTTTAACTCAAAATAAACCTAATTGGGCAAAAAGAAGATCCAATCAAAACTTGTTTACAAAGAAAAAATCTCATAAATAATAAAACAAAGTAATTTGTCTCAATCATGTAATTTGAAATCAATCCTTTGAATTCATCAAATAATCA
>NW_021589045.1:0-285 GCF_001605985.2 Dendrobium catenatum
CCACCTTCAAGTGTGATGCTATCTATTTGCACAGCCATAGATGTGCAAGGAGGATTGAGTGTTAGAGCCCTTCTTCAAGCTGCAATTTTCTTCGGGGTCACTTAAAAGTATCTCCCTCTAAACCAAACTCCTAGAAGAACCCCAATAGCGGTTTCCTTTTAAACTGTCTGCTAGAGCAATTCTCAGTTCCTATTTGGATGTTGATGAAGCATATGCATCCTTGGAACATCGATAGCCTAAAAAGGCCACAAGACATACGACAATGATGCACTCACCTTAGTCATG
>NW_021589046.1:0-390 GCF_001605985.2 Dendrobium catenatum
TCAGTTTTTACCGCGTAACTTTCTGTATATCGTTGACATGCCGAGTGTGCACATTTTGGTTATTTTTCGAAAATTTTTGTCCGGGTATTTTTGATTCGGCGGAGTTTTTCGTTGACTACATTTTTCTGTGAAATTGTAAATTCTCTGTGCAATAGAATAAATGTTCTAGAATGTGGTTATCTATATTCTGTGCGAATTTCATAAATTTTCTTTGCAGGAAATTTTGTGTAAATTTCGTCTTCTGCCGTTGTGCTGCCCGATTTTTGTCTGATTTCTGAATTGCCCGGATTTCTGCTGAATTGAAATGCTATCTGTATGTGCTATACAAAGGGAGTTATTAGGGGCCTGAATCATATGAGATTCAGTAAGTGTCAGGGAAATCTGAAATGA
>NW_021589047.1:0-261 GCF_001605985.2 Dendrobium catenatum
AGAAGGAAAATTAAAGGGATATTTTAGGAGAGAGGGTGAGAAAGAGAAGAGATTGTGAAAGAGAGAGATGGGGAGATAATGAAAGAAAGAGAGAGCAAGAGAGGGGGCGAAAGTGAGATCTAGAAAGAGATAGAGAAAGAGAGAGACAAAAGGACTGAGAGTAAGAGAGAAAGAAATTTATTTATATGGAGGTACATAGGGTGAGGGAGAGAGTGAATGGAGAAGAGGAGATAGAGAGAGGAGTGATAAACTGATCATGAG
>NW_021589048.1:0-243 GCF_001605985.2 Dendrobium catenatum
TTGAACTGGCCATAGATTGGTAGGCATGTCTTCTAAAAATCAAGTTGAGACCTATATCTAATAGGTTGATACCTTCTGTGTCTAGTTCATGCCTTTCTTTTGGTTCAGTAAGTCCTCTCTTGGTTGACAATTGTTATTAACTCTTTAGTCATCGCCCAACTTGTATGTTTTTGTAAGACACCAACTTATTGTTGGTTGGCAATTCTTTCATGTATGATCATTGTCTTCTTCACCCATAACACT
>NW_021589049.1:0-444 GCF_001605985.2 Dendrobium catenatum
TATACTATGATTAACTATTTTGGTGAAATCTCAGGTTAATCTTTTTACTGTTGATTTAATTTGTTTTTGCTACAAGATATAAAAAGATTTTTCTTTTAATGAAATAAGTTTTTAAATATCCAATTCACCCCCTCTTGGTTGGCCTTGGGACTACTTCGTAAGGGCTTAACAACCCTAACAAACTTTCAATCGAAACTAATATCAAAATTTTTTTTCTCTAATCTAAACTAACTCCAGTACAAATAATGTAAAAAGCCAATAGAGCAGGAAAAAAGCTAATACGATCATGAGAAAGCAAAACAATCTAGATCACCTGATGGATGACTTTGATCAAAACAAATAGATCCCCACTAGTTAAGCAAGCAATAAAATGATTATAGAAATAGTAATTAAATTCCAAACAAATGAAAGGATCATAAAAATCCACATTAATCTCGAAATACC
>NW_021589050.1:0-252 GCF_001605985.2 Dendrobium catenatum
GTTATTAGTGCAAGGCTCTAATAAATGATAAGAATAACGTAATAATCCTTTTTTAGGGGTTATGAAAACCAACCCAATACCGGCCTTCCCTGGGATTACTTCCTGAGGTTCCCCAATCTTTTGTGAAGATGCGGCACCATCAAAATATAAATCCCAGGTATTTCCTTCCTTCTCCTCTAAACTCATAATTTATTCATCAGGGAGATCATCATTTAGAGGGGACTGAGCAGGGATCGGGTGTGCTGCTAAGAA
>NW_021589051.1:0-279 GCF_001605985.2 Dendrobium catenatum
GTAGCCTCTAGAGACATGTCCCATCAATATGCAACTGACAGACCTTGAATCAGAGGTCATTTGATATGGTTTTGAAGTGTTTGAAAATTCACTGAAAAAGTCTTTTAGGACTTGACCTTTAGACTTAGGATTTTGGTCTGGATTTTTGGATTTGATTTGGATTTTGAGTTTGATTGATTAAGTTTGAGTTATATAAATCATTTATGATCATTTGGAGGACCATAATTGATTGGAAAAGGTTAAAGTTTGATTAGAAATAAGATTAAGGTTTGAACTGGA
>NW_021589052.1:0-273 GCF_001605985.2 Dendrobium catenatum
TTTTAAATCATTTAAAAAAGATTAATATTATAACTTCATTAATTAAAATTTATCTTAAATTAAATAAATTTTTTAATTAATTTGGATTAAATATATAAAGGCTTTTATGCTTCGCACTTGGAGTCATTGGTTTGCAAATTCTTAAGAACTAAATAATCAAAGTCCAGCCCTTAAAAATGTAAATAATAAAATCCAAATTAATACAAGATAAACTTTAACTAAAAATCCCTTTGGGCTTTGCTAAACAAACACTTGAATGAAAAAACCTTAAAT
>NW_021589053.1:0-250 GCF_001605985.2 Dendrobium catenatum
AGAAAATAGAGAAAAATCTACACTATTATTATAAAGCTACCATGTATTAAATGAGAGGTTTTACCCAGATTGGAGCTATGAGAATAAGACACACTAAATGAAAAATGTCATTTATTGGCTGTCATTTTTTCCAGAAAAAAAAATCCATCAGTAATTTATAGTTTTGGTGGATTTTGGATGAAAAGTTTCCTGATAGTAAGTCAAGCATAGGAAAATAAACACCGTAAAAAAATTCTTTAAGAAATTGCTT
>NW_021589054.1:0-383 GCF_001605985.2 Dendrobium catenatum
AGTGGCAGGTCTCCCCATAGTTCTAAGGGAGAGTGGTAGTTAGCACTCTTTAAGAAGACCATGAAGATGATATATCATGTAGTTCAATCTTCAGAGGCAGTTGAGAGGAGGCCACCCCAGGCCAAGTCGACAGTTGCCACTTCAGTTACTACACCAGCACTCCCCCCATTTTCTTCTTCTGTTGTAGTGCCAAATGAGCACATTTCTTCTTCAACTTTTTCTACTTTTACTTATACTTGAAAAATATATGAAAGAGAAAAAATTGTTGTAACCTCAGAGGGGAAGACAGGGCTCTTTCCAGCACTTACGTTGAAGGACTTTGCTCTCCCCTCATTTGATGAAGAAATAATAGAAGAAGGTGATTCTGGCTACTTCTGATATTC
>NW_021589055.1:0-539 GCF_001605985.2 Dendrobium catenatum
AGAGAGATTTAAGGTGATTTCAAATTATTTCCTAAGTAATAGATGAGATTAGGAAATAATTTAAAAGAAATTAATGGGGTAGGGAGAGAGGGCCGGCGGCATGCAGAGAGGGGGAAGAGGGAGATTGGGGAGTGGGTGATTACTTTCCAAATGTGTTGATGCCACATAGGATAAAATTAATAATTCCACATGTCATGAAATTCGGATTGGGTTAAGTTCAAAAACTTTCCCTTTTTAGACTTTTGCAAATATGGAAAGTTTGAACCTCAAATTTGAATTTCAAATTTTGAATTCAAAATTTCTAGATTTTCCCTTTATTGCAAAACCCAAATTAAGGAGTCATTATGACAATTTGAAGGTCATAATGACTTGGATCATGATTGTGGCCGGTGGTCCAAAGGAGGGAGGAGATGCCGCCGATCGGGTGGGGGAAGGCCGTGGGAAGGAGGCCGGCGATCGGGTGGGTGATGGTCGTCGGCTTGGGGAGGTGGAGCTAGGGGACGACTTGGGTGGATGAAGAGGGGAGAAAGGAGATGAAC
>NW_021589056.1:0-212 GCF_001605985.2 Dendrobium catenatum
GAATTCTATGCTATTAGCTATTTGCCTTTTTTTTTTTTGTAGCTGTATTATTTGCGGATGCTTTGGTTTGTTGCTGTTGGTTGGAAGTTTTATTTTTTGCTAGAAAGATGGTGTTGATTGCCTGTAATTAGATCTTTCTTTTTTGGGTGTTGTCTCCTGGCCGCCCTAACATGTTACTAGGTTTTCTTATAATTTTGTTTAGACGAAACTTT
>NW_021589057.1:0-292 GCF_001605985.2 Dendrobium catenatum
CAAATTGAGTTAGACCTAATCTACCTAATCTTGAGCTAGTTCAAATTATAGTTTTGATCTTGTGGACCTGAAATATTAGAAGTCAAGGTAGTCGTAAAAATACAGAAGTGTTTGATATCATCAAAATTTTATTCCCTTAAATCAGATTCGCAACATATATATAATTGAGACTAAAAATAAAAATTATTAAACACATATACTTACATTGACTTTTCTTGCTCGCTCATCAACTCATTGTTGGTCCTCCTATCACTTATGAGTGTGACTATATAATTTCACAGGAGTTGGTTCT
>NW_021589058.1:0-332 GCF_001605985.2 Dendrobium catenatum
TTTGTTATGAATATGCTCAAACATACTCTAGTTCCTTTCAGATCGTGATGAATATTATGTTTGACTAAGAAATCTAACAGTCAATTTCTATAGATTTAGAGCACTAGAGCCAGACATCTTCTACCATTAATCTACAAATCAATAAATATTGATTTATTCAAATGTTATTGATGTTGATAAATGTATTATAGTTCAATCAAATATTAAAAATGCATGCTTAAGTTTTTGCTAAGTTAACAAATTACATTTCCTTTGGCATTGTTAAGGCAATTGGCTTTCCAAAACTTCCCAAGTTATCCTAAAATCCTCACCTCATTCATTACCAATGAATG
>NW_021589059.1:0-204 GCF_001605985.2 Dendrobium catenatum
ATTTGATGGAATGATGGTTAAACCATGCAATTGGAGTTTGAGGTAATGTAAGAGGTTTTAAATAAGTTTGACCAAGTCAAAATTACTTGACATGGTTAAATGAACCATGTCTTTATTTCATATAGGTTTAGATATGACTGGATCATATCTTAGAATGAGATTGAAGATTTGAATATATTGGTTTGATTGAATTCAAGGGATTGA
>NW_021589060.1:0-365 GCF_001605985.2 Dendrobium catenatum
TACATAAATTTTGATTGAAAACAAATTACGTAAATCTTGACGTACGCTTTTATTTATCATATTTTCATTTTCTTGCATATTTTATTTTGTGGTATATAATTCTCAATATGATAATATTTTTACTTCTAATTATTTGATGAACTCATTATAATATTTTGCAATAACTCTTTTCATGCATGCTGAGCAAAATTATCTTTAGGGCTATTATTTTTTTTATTTGTATTGTCCTAAATTAAATTTTCTTTCATCTATGTATGCATGCTTTTTAAATATTTTTTGCTAAGCGGATTTATTGTAAGTATCATAAAATTCTTATAAATTTTTATATTTAATATCTAAAATTTTATATTTATTTATCTAACACC
>NW_021589061.1:0-1292 GCF_001605985.2 Dendrobium catenatum
TCTACCTCTATCTTTCTTAGGCTTTTAGCATAAGTCAAATCTGATACCTTAACTTTCCTATTAGATCATCGTAAGGCCTCTGTTTAATGTTACCAAATCATTGAAGGTGTCTCTCTCTAATCTTATCTTCCACTGGAGCTACTCCAATCTTTTCACGTATATGCTCATTTCGTATCCTATCTCTAAGAGCAAAGCCACTCATCCACCTAATCATCCTCATCTCTGCAAAACTTAACTTAGTATTATGCTTCTCTTTTAGTATTATCCTTTGTCACCGAAGAACATGATGCAAATATTTATGGTGAATATCTGATTGCATCTTTTATTATAGTCAATATAATAGTTCAACATCACAACTAATCTTTAGATCCGGCATCATCTAATTAATGCGTATTTTGCGAAGATATATTCACATGGCTAATTGGCTAAGCAAGCTGTGACTAAGGATATTATAATCTGAAGTACGTGTATGGATAAAGATGAAGGGAGCTTGTCTCGCTGTAATAGATAAACAAGCATGCTTCAGTTCCGTTCCTTTACTTACCTGTAATATTTTCTAGGTCTTTGCCGGACATCTTGAGCAAAGAAACCTTATTTCCAGCAGTCAGATTTATGAAGTCCAGTGGTTGTTCCGAGTATATATATTCTTTCTTCTATGTTCCCATATAGAAATGTTATTTTGAGATCAAGTTGTTCTCACTCCATATTACATTTAGCAAATGAAGTAAGAATTATATGAATTGATCAATGTTTTTAAGACTGGAGAAAAGATTTTGTTGAAGTCGAGAGAGAGAGAGAGAGAGAGAGAGAGAGAGAGAGAACAGCACTAAAGAAGTCAATTTTGGACAGGCTTTCTTTGAATGGATCGGCATTATTTTATTCTACCATGCAGAGCAATCAGATTGAAAGGTGATTTTATTTAATAGGAAGCCATGCATGCAACTAAGCAAAAATCGTGCAACTCGGTAGCCAATGAAAACTAGCTCATGAAATTTGCACCGAAATTAAACGATTAAGGGCCTGTTTCAAACTTTATAGCATTTTTAAAGTTGGATAAATAACTTCGCTAGTCTGATTTCTAAAATATTTTGAAATTTAATAAAAAGTAGCACTGAAAAGACAAATAGCAAGAAAGCTATTCCAAATCGACACTAAGGCTTCATTTGGGATAGCACCCCTGGCTGCCCCGAAACAAATTTTGGTTTTAAGTATATTTTGGGATTGTCTTTACTTTTTTTTGGTATTTGGTTTATCATTTCCTAACAATAACACATTTATACAATGTGTTTAAT
>NW_021589062.1:0-200 GCF_001605985.2 Dendrobium catenatum
AAATTTCTAAAATTATATATTAATTTTTGCTTAAATCAACTTTATTTATATATAAACTATTTCAAGTAACACAAAATTCTTTTTCAAAAACACATAAAAATATATAAATAAAATAAAATACTAATATTCAAAAAATTGTATTAAAGCTATAAGTATTTTTATTACAAACAAAAATTTCATATAGCACAAAGTTTAACGAA
>NW_021589063.1:0-494 GCF_001605985.2 Dendrobium catenatum
TCTCTCACACACAACACATAGAGACAAAAACTTGGATAATGGCTTATCAGAAATCTAGAAATTATTTGTGTGCATAACTGATCACCATTTTTCTGTGCATTTCATTAGCATTTCAGTTCATTATAATCGCTACAGCCACGGCATATATCCTTTGGCTGTATGGAGTAGTGTGCGGGTTGTTTCAACCACATGCCTGTTTTTGCGTTAAGCAGTGTCGTTTTGTTCCGGCGTATAGGCATGGGCGGATCCACCCTAGTCTTAGGGTGGGCAAATGCCCACCCTCAAATTTTTTTTTTAAATATTTATAGGAGTTTTTTTAGAATATTTTGAGTATTTTAGGCATTTTTCCCCCCTCAAAAATATTTTTTTTCCTAATTTTATCAATCATAGGCATTTTTGTCCATCCCCACAAATTTTTTTTTTTCCCACCCTAAAAAAAGAAGCTGGATCCGCCCCTGCGTATAGGGGCATGCTATTGTTGGAAATATAAACCA
>NW_021589064.1:0-498 GCF_001605985.2 Dendrobium catenatum
TCCAAATACGTTAACTAAGGGGTCAAAATTTGACTTTTAAAACTAAGGTTAACCTTAAGGGTTTCAGATTTTAATAAATACTAGACCTAATTATGAGTTGTTAGACAGGTGGTACACTCAATTTGGAGTTTTCTATGAAAAGTTATGATTTTTAGAAGTTCTGGACTGATTTGACCTAAAGTTACCTAAGGTGTTGAGTCCTTGGTTTTAACAAAATTATGAAAGTTTAATATTTTTAAGGAATGATAGATACTAATTGAAGTCATTAATCATTAAGTTTGATTAGTCAAGATTTTCTATAATTAACAGTGAATTTTAAAAATTTTACATGTTCGTAGGGATTATCAAACATCTCAACAAGTGTTTAAAACCCTTTTGGAATTTTTAAGATTTTTTTAAGATTAATTAAAATTGATTAATCCCTAATTACCTAAGGGTCAAGCTAAGACAAATCTAGAGATCAATTTTGTTAAGATAGTTGCTATTTGCATGCATTAC
>NW_021589065.1:0-202 GCF_001605985.2 Dendrobium catenatum
GAATAAATATATAACTATTATTGTAGCTCAGTCAACATATGATCAATCCCAGGGGGATTCTCTCAACCTCTTCCACACAGGTTAACGTCGTCGAGCAGGGCTCCGACATACGACCTCGGATAGGTCTTACATAATTGGTGGATTCTCTCGACCTCTTCCACACATGTTAACATCATCGAGCAGGGCTCCGACATACGACCTC
>NW_021589066.1:0-2839 GCF_001605985.2 Dendrobium catenatum
TTTTAAATAAGTTGCATGTTATTTCGGCGACTGGCACGTGACTCAGCAAGTCTGAGTCAGCATAAATCGCCCGTTTGATGGGCGACTTTGTCTACTTTTAAATTTATTTTTTTTTTCAATACTTAATTACATTATTAAATTTTTAATAATACCTAGTTTAAAAATATTCCCTAAGGCGATTATATCATTGTGGGCTTCGAAATTTTGGGCCCTCGCCTCTCCATGGACTCCCATTTTCTTCATTTTCTTTTTTCAGGTCGTCGATGAGAGTTTTAACGCTCAAGTTCCGAGGCAAAATTTCAGAAGGCAAATTGGGTTTGTAGATAAGTTATTGCCCAAGGATTCCGCCCAAATTTGTTCAAAGAATTTATGATCTAATTTCTGGTTTCCTATAGGCACAAGCCACTAAAATTAATTACCCCTCCCGATAACGAGAGAGAACTTTCGATTAAGGCTAATAGTCAAACATATATGGTGTATATGGCGTATAGTAGCAACATTGATTTTGGTGTTTAAGAATTTAATATTTAAGATTGAAAATTTCATCACCTTTCACTTAAAGCAGATTGTGAGGGGAATGATGATGAGCCCGATCAAGATACCATGCTTCTGTTGTCCTGAGCCATCATGGTCACTGGTCTACTTAATTAGAGGGGTAGTCGACCCAACCTGATAGGAGGATCCTTGTTGGCAACCATGGGTTGCTTTGTCTATGGTTACCTCGTAGATCTTGGATGGATATTTGTCTAAGATGATAAATTTGAATCCACCTTAGCTAACAGAAGGTCCTGATTATATTTGTTTACCTGCAATGCTATTTGGCGGCAAAATCCACCGTGTGGTATCATTTGACGAGGAAATCATCAGTTAGAGGACATGTACCACGTCCTTATTGGCAGGAGACAATTTGCGAATGAATCATAGTGATATTCTCGACTAGACATTACCTCTTTATGAGCTGAAGTGATTTTTAATTTAACCACTTCAACAAACTGTTGCGGAATGTAGATGAATTTTTTTCTAAGTGTTTGATGATTTATTTTAATTTTAAATATATTAGGTTCTAGTATTTTAAGAATTTTGACTTTTTAAGAGCAATTGGGAGGCATTTTTAAATGTTTAAGGTCCCCTTCGGTTGAGAATTTCTGTCAAAATGGTTATCATCAGGATTTTCATGGGCACTTAGAAGGTATTTTGAATGTTTGTGGTCCCCTTTGGTTGAGATTTTCAGTCAACATGATCATCATCGGGGTTTGATTGGCATTTTAAAGGTATTTTAAATGTTTGTTTTTTAGATTTTTTGTCAACGCGGCCATCATCGGAGTTTTTACGGGCAATTTTATTTTATTGGTTGAACATTGTCCACTCTGTCAGCCTATAGTCAGAGGATCGGGTTCAAATCTAAATTCCTTTATTAACCCGCATAGTATCCTCAGACGTCACGTGTATACCTACAACACGCTCGCTGGAGCCCATGCGGGTGTATGCTTTTGCACATATCTTGTTGGACATATGTATATGGTAATTATATGTATGCATTGGATGTGCATGATGTATTTGCATGTGCACATATACATCGAAATGAATACTTGCATGTTCGTGTAAAGTGTTCTATATATTATAATGCTTGTACACGCCATATTTTTGTATGTAAGTACAATATTGAAATATATACTTGAGTGAAATCCTCTGCTTAATATAAATAAACATGGGAGATATTTTTGAATGTGATTACAATGTCAAATGACATTTTTGAATGAAACCCCCTGCATCCTACCAATAAATGCAATAGGTCATTTTAAATTATAATTGTAATATCAACTGACATGCTTGAACGAAACCATCTGCATCCTACAAATGCATGCATGTCATTTTAAATTGTGGTTGCAACGTCAATTGGCATGCTAGAATAAAACCCTTTGCACATTATCAATGCATGCATAATATGAAATACGCATCAACACATTTCTATGCATGAGTGGAGGATGTTTTGCATGAATTATTATGTTTGTTGTAATGCATGTACGAGGGCATTTTAAAATATTTGTCACTAATCAATTATACGGGCAACTATCATTTGAAAGTGTGCAACATAATATTTAGAAGCTTGTAAACTAGGCCTGAAAATGAAGAGTGTTAGACGAGCTGCTCATGTCTCAGCTCGATAAGGGATCGTTCATGTTTGTTTCATAAGGTAAACAAATGAGTTTGAGCATACTTGATAAATACTCGATAGCTAAATGAACGAGCTTGAACAGCACGTTGTTCCGTTCATTTATGTTCACAAACAGTCTCGCTTAGAAGCTCGTGAACAAGCTCACTAAGAAGCTCGATTAGAGCTCACTTGATTGTTGACCTATACAGAAAGCAATATTAACTGTGTATTCGAATATGTCACATGCCACTTCTAGATCTATTACTATTAAAATTACACTATGTATTCGGTTCTAACTCTACTCAAATTGAAACCTTTAGACTCTAAAGTTAACCTCCATAATTCAAACTTTTCTTCAACTCCCTCTCTAGTCTAATCAACAAGAAGAATATCACCATCAAAAAGCATACACCAAGGTACACTCTTACAAATGTCTAGTTGCATATGAATATGTTAAAAAAATTAAAACTAATATTATAGTTAATCATACACAATGACCATAAACGTCACTGTACTATAATCTATCTAAGAATATGTGACCTGTTCATTTATATATTGCAATTTCATCATAAAATGAGGATAAGATAATTTGATTACATTGTTAACATATAGTTGAAGATATTCTTCAAATCTTTTCATTAATGTCTCACTCTTTACAGCCATGCAATAGATGAAAACAGCTTT
>NW_021589067.1:0-367 GCF_001605985.2 Dendrobium catenatum
ATGTGGTTGAAGTGGTTGAAGAGGCCATCAAATGAGCATCGGGGAACTGATTTGTACAGAAACATTTCTCTTCTATCTATTGTGGGCCATGGTGGTATGGGAAAGACAACTCTGTTGCAACATGTCTATAACGATGAAATCACACAAGAATTTGATCTTAAAATGTGGGTTAGTGTTTCCAACAACTTTGATGTGAAAAAAGTCATTGCAGATGTATTGGAATCTCTTAAGAAGGAGAGGCCACGTTTGGAGAAACTTGTTGCACTTCAAGATAGCCTTCGGACTGGGATTATGTCAAAAAAGTTTTACTTGTGCTGGATGACATTTGGGAGGAGGAGGATAATGGGAAATGGGAGAAGTTGCTCTC
>NW_021589068.1:0-474 GCF_001605985.2 Dendrobium catenatum
GTAAAGTAATAAAAAGTCATCTCAAGGAAGCCTTAATTTCTCTAAATCGAGATTGTGCTTTTTCGATAACAACTAATTGATTTTCAAACTCAAAATTTCTCACTACTTAGGCTTCATTTGGGATGGCTTTCTTACTGCTTCTTAGGGCATCTCCAACCAAAAATCTCATTTTTTTTACTCCAAAATGCCGTGAAACTAAAAAATGTCGTGATTCATCTCCAATCGAACTCCATTTTGCCTTCTTTTGCGGAGGTAACATCGTTCCCTTCTTTCGCGCGTTTCTTCGGTAATTTCGGTAGAGACATAAAAATGGCGGAGATGAACAATGCAACGCGAATATTGACGTCATACTATTCACCCGCAACCAAATAGCAGAAGTTTTACCCTTCGGCTAGAGCTCGCGAGGGACGCCATTCAAGTGTTTGGAGTTCGGTTAAAGATGCCATTAAAGAATTGCTTTAAGAAGCAGTAATA
>NW_021589069.1:0-217 GCF_001605985.2 Dendrobium catenatum
TTCATTCTCACGATGGTTGAAGCCTTGCTCGACTTGCAGCTCCCATCGACGACCAGTTGAGCTTCAACCAGCCAGACCTCGTCAGCAGCGTGCCCGCCTTCTCCGAATCCAGCCGCAAGCCACACGAAGGAAAGAAGTTTTCGTGCAAGGATCTCTCATTCGCACATGGTTGCAAGACTCCTCCTCCGGCCGCCGTTCTCTAGCTTCTCTTGACGCC
>NW_021589070.1:0-325 GCF_001605985.2 Dendrobium catenatum
TACCTCTACGTCAGGTCAGAGGACGTAATAATTGTTCGATCTTGAGAGGAAAAAAAACAACAAAAAAAATTCTCTTGTGATTCTTTTACCGAGGTTTTCTTCTTGCATTGTCCGCTTTATATTTATCCTATATCTACTGCACCGTCGCACAAAGCCACAAAGCTTTTCCAGTATCGTCGCATAAAGCTATTATAGTCATAGATGAAATCTGCTTTGATTTTCCAGTTATAGATGAAAATGTGAAATCTTTTTTGACATTTGCTATGATTATTAGGTTGGGAAAGCATCAACTTGTTTCTAAGAAGTTCTATCATTTTCAATTTAT
>NW_021589071.1:0-301 GCF_001605985.2 Dendrobium catenatum
ATAAGATAAAATTTTAACCATTCAACCTTTTTGAATTTACAAGATGATTATGATCTAATTAGATTTGATATTATATGATGCTCTCACTTTATTAAGCTAGGTATTCTCAACTACTCTATCTTTGATCAAATGGTTAAGGGAAAAACCATGATGGCTGATGGACTTGCCACATTTTGAATAGTGAATCAGACATAATATTGATCTTCATGCTGACTATACAACTTTATGTATTTAAATTTAGGGAAATTGATCAATATTGTAAATATTTATAACTCTTCACCTAATTAATTAAATTTTATGA
>NW_021589072.1:0-213 GCF_001605985.2 Dendrobium catenatum
TTTTGGGTAAGGAACTGAATCATATTCTTCGGGGTAGGTCTACCCTTTGGAATAGATGCGGTTCATTGAGAAAAGGCTAAGGCCTCCCTTACCTGGTCCTCAATCAGTTGCTTAATGTCTTTCTGAGGCAGAGTTGAAGGAATAGGGGGAACTGTAGGTGCTACTGGAGATGCCTATGATAGGCAAGGAGGAATCACTGGTGTTGACTCGGGA
>NW_021589073.1:0-280 GCF_001605985.2 Dendrobium catenatum
AGGATCAATTATCAAAGGATTATCATATAACTGCTTATATTTTTGGTCTTTTTCTACTTCTCTTTTTAATGTTCTCAAAAAGAGGGGAGAAAATATTGTTCGTATTGTTGTTCTGTATCGTATTGTTGTTCTGTATCGTATTGTTGTTCTATATCATATTTTGTTCGTATCTTTGTTCTGTATCGTATTTTTGTTTCATATCATATCGGTTGTATTAAAAAAAAGGAGAAAAAGATAAAATTGTTGTGCAATGCCTCCTTATTTTCATATGTTCATCAAT
>NW_021589074.1:0-243 GCF_001605985.2 Dendrobium catenatum
TAGGGCTACCTCTACCTTTCTTAACATAAGTCAAATCTAATACCTCAATTTTTCTAACTGGATCATCGAAAGGACACCATTTTATGTGACCAACCCATCTAAGGTGACTCTCTCTAATCTTATCTTCCACTAGATCTACTCCAACCTTCTCACGTATATGCTCATTTCGTATCCTATCTCTAAGGGTAAAGTCACTCATCCACATGAGCATCCTCATCTCTGCAACACTTAACTTAGTATTAT
>NW_021589075.1:0-218 GCF_001605985.2 Dendrobium catenatum
AATATCTTCCACAAATTTACAAGAAGTAACCAGAAAGAGTGCATGCTAACTTTTAAAAAAGATCGAACATGAAGTCGGTCATGGTTCATACAAAATGCCATTGTATACGTAATGACTACCAACTACAACTTAAACAACAAATTGTAAGCAGTGCGAAAGCAATGTTTCTTGCCTAAATCGTACTGAAGAACCCTGCTTAGTTTGAGGAAAAAAAACTT
>NW_021589076.1:0-236 GCF_001605985.2 Dendrobium catenatum
CTTGCGGACTGCAAATTTTGACGAGCTTTTGGAGCTTTGTGAAAAAACAAGAATATTAAGTGGCAGACAACTATGTTTCTGCATGTGAGGTCCTTTGGACTTTAATGTCAGCAGTTCATTAGAAGATAGGGAATTAAAAGATAGGGAAGCTTGCCAGCAAAAGCTGAAAATTATTCAATAAAGCTTTATTATTAGTAGTGTATTTTTATTTACTTGCTTGATGTTACGGTGAAGGT
>NW_021589077.1:0-219 GCF_001605985.2 Dendrobium catenatum
TCAATTGGAGACTTGGTTCTACGTAGCATCGAGGCAACAGGAAAAGGTCCTCAACGTAACAAACTCTCCCCCCTCTGGGAGGGTCCTTACTTGGTGGCAGCCATGGTGAAGCCCGGAACTTTCAAGCTGAAGAATGCTGAGGGAAAGATGCTCCCCCGAACCTGGAACATAAAAAATCTTCGCAAATATTATCAGTAGAGAATAATAATATTACTTGTC
>NW_021589078.1:0-258 GCF_001605985.2 Dendrobium catenatum
AATTGACTATTGAATTGATTATTGATTGATTATTGATGCTGAAAGACAAGTGGGAACCTGGTTGAACGTTGGTTGAAGATTGACTTGACCTGTACAGGATGGTGGGCCGACGGGCTTTCCTTTAAACATCGATTATGGATATATGGATGGGAGTCATAAGGAGTTCTTATAAATATGCCGACGGGTGGCCGACGGGCAATAGATTGACGACTCTTTTTATTGAAACCAACGTATGGATATCTACAACAGCAATATGGA
>NW_021589079.1:0-303 GCF_001605985.2 Dendrobium catenatum
ATCGGTGCCAGGCTCAAACATGGAAGCCTTTATGGAAACGTGCAAGGTCAGTCTATGTAATATCTCATTTTTAAATATGTCTTTAATAAAATGAATATGCTCGCTTCTCAGCTCACCCCCATTACAGGACACACCTTTATTGCTTCTATGGTGCCACCACGCTAAGAAAAGCATGTATGGTAGGTGTCATTGGACGAGGACACCGCGACCGTATTTTCCCACCACGCTAAGAAAAGTGTGTATGGGTCTTTGGTACCTGTTGTAAAAGAAAAGCAGATGTTTCCCCGCAAGCGGGTACTTACG
>NW_021589080.1:0-6387 GCF_001605985.2 Dendrobium catenatum
GATTTGGTAGATCTTTTATGTGCAATAGTCAAAAGGGTAAAGTGGATATCACGCTATCATTCTCACAACCTCCCTACCTTGAGTATGAGGAAGAGGGTGAGAGTGGCTTCCACCAAAGAGGGGGGAATATGAGAGGAGCAATGAAACCTCCATTAGCCTCAAATTTGACTTACTCTTAAGGCTTCTGATTCAGCAATCTTTTTGGCCTTTTGAGTACATTTGATTTCCTTGAATTAAGGAAAGGTGATTTAAATCAAAATATTTTGAAATGGAATTGGAATCTTGAAATCAATTGATTACAGCCAAATATGGATTAATTCTATTATCAATTTCTTCGGAACTCAAAAATTAAAAAATTTTCACACTAAACACTCAGAAAGGTTCACAAATATTGAAAGAGCTTGACCTCTACTTCATTCACCAGTTAAGGATATGAAGGAAATTGTATAAGAAAATGTAGAGTTTAGAGTTATCGTTGTGTTTCTTTGAGGAAGAATATTTTAGGAATTTTCATTAGTAATTGTCATACCTTGAGAAGGGCGCCGCTTTAACAATTTACCACTTACCTCGTTTTTTAATGTTTTGACATATATCAATGATACATATTTCTTCATTATCGCTGATAATTCAACTATGTTCATCAGTATCGTGGCTTTTAAATTTGTGGATAGTGAAAAGTTTTTTTACATAACTCGGTGCACATTAGATATCATGTGCGATAGTGTCATTATAATAAGTCCTTGACTCAACATATTCTTCTATTCCCTTTCCTTAATCATGTTCTTCCGGTAATCCGCATTGGGCGATAGATAATATGTCAAGGCTACATTTTGAATTTGATAGAGATTCTGAATTCAGGATGAAAATAACCGTATCTTCTGTGCAAATTAGAAACTCTAATCGGGTTATTAGAAGCTCAACTACGTATTGATTTGCTAGGTTTAAAAATATGTGAGATGAATAGTAACTATAGGTCTCTTGTGTCTTGCTCGGTTGATGTCGCGACTAATATTGATTAGGGGGAAAGGTGTCATAGGAGGTTGAAGTTTTGTTGTAATTTGGAGCAGCGTGGAATTGTGTTTGACTTATGGAGAATCCAATCAATTACTGAAACAATGTATGAAACATTTAATCCGTCTGTTAGGCAGATACAGATGGAAGCATCGGCATACAGAGGATGAAATTCGTGCAGCCTGACTGTAAGCTTTATTATTCATCTATATGTCTTTTACACTTTCACATCCTTACGTGAAACAATTCTTTAATGACGAAAGAAAAGAGAATGAAAGAAGAAAATGTGATATGGAAACGTCAAATTTACACGAAGCGAAGATTTGAATCCCAGCGGATTAAGACAGAAGAGGATAGAAAAGCAAGAAGAGGCTATGAAGAATAAAGTTGAAATTAGATGCTCAACCTTAGCTCAATCAAGGAACTTTGGCAGCTTTCATCCAAGTGCTGATAGTGGATGTACAACCATAGCAGAAGAAAGGAAGATTTAGATCAGTGAACAAGAAAAGACGCGGAGTTTTGGAATGTTGGAAAGAGAAGAAAAATTGAAGAAACTTCAGCAGAGCAGAAGAATTGAATCTTAACCACTACGTTCAGTGAATCAAAGGGTGGAAATCAATGTCTTTCTACAGAATACAAGTATAAAAGTGCTGAAAGGTTCGGCAAAAGTTCAGATTCCAAAGTTTGAAAAAGAGCTCAGCTTGAACCAATGATGCATCTTCGGAAATCAAGAACTACAAACGGAGAATTGGCAAATATAGACAGAATGACATGGTGAAATTCTTCTTTGAGTGTTCATTACAAGAACGCAAGCATTAGAGGCAAGTGAAGAGCAAGTCGCGCTACCAACCGCTATGATAACATTAGCAGTTTTGGATGAGGCTATGGCACGAAAAGCTGAATTACGTCAACGAATATCGAAAGGGGCTTTCATCGAGAGGGCATGCACAGCTTTAGTGCATTGATGGGAAAAAAAGACATGCCGAACAAAGATTAGCCGACATTAGAAGAACAGTCGGGAACGCGTATTGACAACAAAGATCGCGAGAAGCATAAGAATGAATTGAACAACATCAAGAGATAAGTGAGAATATGGGTATAAAAGGAAGATTAGAAAAAGCTTTTAGATCATTATAGAAAGATGTTGGTATGATACGAATGATTCAAATGGTGCTGGAGGGAATATGAGCAAGCGTGATAGCACGACACACCAAAAGATGGCATTGGCAAAATCTCTGGCAGTCCAGAATCATGGGGGGTTTTTTTCCTAAAAGTGTTTTAGCCGTAAATTAAAAATTGGAAAGAGTTCACTCAGTTTACGCTGTAACTTGCCAAATCAAAGAACGAATTGACGTGCACGAATGAAATCGTCGGTTGGTAAAACACAAACACACAAAAACAGATATTTGGAAAGGTAATGAAGATTTGCAAGATCGTGCTCCAGTTTAAAAGCACAAACCGTGAAGAAAAGAAAGCTGAACAACATGCAAGAGGATAAGTAAGATTTGGCAATGCATGTAACGTATTATAAGTAGAAATGAGCGAGAACAAGTTTCGTAGCTGATGCAATCACACAGATATCATTTATCACAAGTAAGATTTAGCAGTAAGTGAAGAGACATTATGACTGGAATCATCGTCGTGATGTCACAACACTGAAAGACTTGAAGCTGATGGAACAATTAGGAGATTCTACAAACAGCCAATTAGCAATCTTTCTGATACAAATGTTATTCTGAACAACTTGTCATTCCGGTTTGACAGATACTTGTTACTTACTTAACAAATGAGCGATATAAGAGTAGTCGACCTTGGGCAGTGAAATGATGCAAGAGAAAAAATTATAGTCGACTTATGAACTAAGAAAGTGATGCGATCGAAGGAAGCGAAAATGTAATAACAGTTTACAGAAAGATCTAAGATGCAGAAAGGCAACCGTAGAGGGTGTTCGACCGTGAAAGAGATATGTTGAGCAAGTGCATTGCAACAAGGGGGTGGTATATAGAAGCATTAGTGGATCCTTCAAAGTGGTGTTGGCCAATTAGGAAAGCAATAATTGCTGCTCATGTAACTTGACAAATCTAAATAAGTCCAATTCAGCCAATTTGAAGCAATTCCGTTCAAGAATGGCTAATAGATATTGGAAGTTGAAAAGAAGAAGCATATAAGCAAGAAGTGAGGCCAAATAAGTGCTTATTAGCCGCCAAAGAAAAGGCTTCTTCGTGAAGTGTTAGACAGCTGCTTATCAACACCACAAATCATACACCGAACGAACGTAAAGATAATTACAAGATTTGCAAAGCGAACTAATTCAGTTCAAGAGAAGTTTGGCAAAAGAAGTTGTGGCTTAAAGTATCAGTACAATTGTTAGGTCAAGGAATGTTGATAGATTCGCAATGAGTTTAGAATTGAAAGCGGAGAAAATTCCAAAAGAAACACTGATCTTTATGGAGGAAGAAGGCATCTTCAAAGAACGATCAATTTATCGAATCTTCGTAGTGCCCACGATGCAGCCGATTTGGAAAGATCACAAGTGGCTGGAAGTTCGAAGAGGTTAGAAGCATCAAGTGGAGAACTTGAAGGAATTTAAAGATTCGTGTAGCACAAAGAGGAAGAGGCCCGACAAACAAGTTACGTAGAGATTGAAACGACTGATTGCGTAAATTGATCTGTGCATGGAGGATATTAGAAAGTAGCGAAGAATTGGCAGTTTGACTAATGAATGTGTTCATACATTTGACTAAGTCGAATCTGCAGATTACTAAAAACAGTGATTCAAAAGATGAAAAAGTTGTCTGTTTAATGAAGACGATCTGTAAGCTTTATGTGAAATTCTGCTGCTTATCAGACTTATCAAAGAACAAGCAATTGCAAGTCGCAAATTGCAGATCTTAAGGTTGAATTAGCTCTGCATCAAATCTTGATCAGAACAAAGCCAGAAGACATGCTGAACAATTTAAATCTATCCACTGCCAATGAGACATATTCCAACTTCAAATCATCTTATGATATATATAAAGCATACTACTATGATGCTTCATCGCTCAAAAAGATTCGATTGCACCAATTTTGCGTGAAACGTAATGAAAAGCTCTTGACAGTGATTAACAACTGCAAAATGAAGCAGGTAAGAAAGACAAGAACGTGAAAACAATAGTGACAACATTCTCGTTCTGAAAAGAAAGTATTAGAAGATCGCTTTTATTCTGAAGTACAGCAGTTGAATGTGCAACAGAATTTCACAAGAAGAATGCAAGAGAAGTTCAACGTATTCAATTAACACAAGAAGCATAGCAGCATTGAAGCTGAACTCTTAAGCACATGCTGAAGTGTGAAAGCATTGGCTGCTATAAGGAAAATGATAGTATCGAACTCAATTATTAGAAGCTCAAAAGCAAAAGAGACGCAAGAAAGGAAACTTTAGACAGGGTTCCACTGATAGTTAGAGACAAGCAAAAGATTTATTAAACGTGAAAAGCATGTTTGAAAAAGGAGTCAAGAGAATGAAAGGTCAGAATGAAGCATTTCATAAACTCTTGAAAGCTTGCAATTCTCAATCAAGCTTTACGACAATCACGTGAGTGGAAGGTGTGATACAACAACAAAGAGCACAAATTATTTGGAGATCTATCGATGATGAGTCAATCTGATAATGAAGAATTAATGAAGTGATTCGTTAAAGTTTGCGCACGAGAAAGTGAAATTGTTGATTTACAGTTGAAATTCGCGACAAGAATGTGCTCGTACGTCAAGTATTGAACATACAGCGTAGTTTAGAATGAACCGATTCAACTCTCACAAATGAACGACGAACAAAGACGTTGGTGCAAATGCAAGGTGGCAAACAACGATGAAGATTAATGGAAAAGTTACTCATTTGAGTTTTTAGTGAGAGTATGCACTTTTCGTGATGAAAGTTGACCGAGCTATAAGGAAGTTCAAACGTTAAAATTAAAAGTTGACAACTTTACTAGAGCAGTTGAACCGTTCGAGAAGAAAGTTCGAGTTGAAGACCGTCTGAATTAGAAGCTGTCAAAGCATTTAAGGTTAAGTAAGAAGAATAATAACGTTGGCAAGGAGAACGCACAGTATTTCAACAATATATCCGAATTGATCCTGATGAATTAAAGATTTACAAAGAACAAAGGAAACGGCCGAGAATGCGTTTGAAGAAAAAAAGTTCAACTTGAAGACGAAAAAGAGTTGGAAGCAGTTAAGAAGAAGTATCTATAAGGATAAACAGATTATGAACGTTACGACAACAATCCTTGCCGAATTTAGAAGTCTATGAAAAAGATTATGAATTACAAAACATCAATTGGAGAGAATAAGACGAGGAAGTCAAGAAAGATGTTGAAGCCAGACTGTCAATTGAGCTGCACTTTCAAAGTGAGCTAGAATCCCATGTCGATCGGAGACAAGAGCTTGAGAGTCGAATTGCAGCTTTAGAAATCTGAAAATTCTTTCGTTGACATGCTCAAATTGCCGAAATGTCACCAACAATCATCTGCGTTACGTTGTCCTGAAAAGTATCACTGTTGAAGCAATCTACCGATGATGTTGCCAATCAACGAAGAGCAAAGAAAGCTGGGAAGTTGAACGTTCTGAAATGGAAGAAAAATAATATTAGGACAACGTGAACAAAAATTTGCAAAGAGCAAGAGTATTTTAGATCCAATTAAAAGATGCACATAGAAGAAGAGATGAATTAACAAGCAGAAAAAAGAATGGCGAAACAGAAAGAGGAGAACCTCTGCTCCTTGAACAACAAGAAGAGAATGGTGTGCTAGCTAAACTGTTGAAATTTGAATCTTTACGCTAAAACATCTTTGAATTAGAAGCGGAATTAGAACGTGCTTAAATGCAAGAAATGTGCAGAATTGGAAGCAAATGGCACACTAATCCTGATATTGAAACAATTAACGTGAACTGATAAGGCTTACGTGAGAAGGAAGGTATGATTAAGTCTTCAATTAACTGAACACAAAAACAGAGCAATCCAAATTGCTGTGCAAAAAGATAATTCAGGCTGTTGCTAAAGGAAGATGGAACAAATGTGAAGAACAGTTTCAAGAAAGTTGATAAGCTTTGAAGATCAGACGTCAATTGAATTAACAATCTGCTTGAAGCAAGAAAAGAATTACGTTCTGATATAGAAAATGCATTAAACCAAGTTTATGAAGCAGGAAAAGAAGAGTTACATTAAGTATAAACTTTTTTGATCAAAACAAAAGATTCTAAATTGGAAAAATTGACAGCAGAATTGAATGCTCAATTAAAGGGATCCCAAAGGAACAACGAGCAGCTAATGCAACAACTCCTGATGGAGGAGGCGGTGCTGCTGCTGCTACTCTGCACCCAAATACTACAGGATCA
>NW_021589081.1:0-228 GCF_001605985.2 Dendrobium catenatum
ACCCATGTGTCTTAAGCTTAATATGAGCTACATGGAGAAGGTTCTAGACTCTATGCAAGCCATTAGTTTTGTTTAATTTTGGCTGGATCTTAAAAGGGGCCAATAAAATGGGTTTTGCAGAGCTTGGTTTAAGCTAATGGATCAACCAGGTCAAACTATCAGTTAGAATTGATGAGTTATATGTATTGGATCTATCTACCACATCGGTGACCCATGTGTCTTAAGCTT
>NW_021589082.1:0-437 GCF_001605985.2 Dendrobium catenatum
CTGTCATTTTTTGGCAAAATGAAAATTTATCAACTTTATAAGATTTATGGCCTCCTCATCCTCATCTATCCTGCCTAGGGATAAAACATCCTCTTCTCGCGATATTAAAAACGCGGAAGTAATTGAATATCCTCTCAACGAAGAAGATTTAAATAAATGATCTCTACGTAAAGTAGATAAAAATTTTATATATCAAATCGGTACCTTTGATTTTAAAGGAAAAACTACCATAAAAATGGTAGAACAATCAATAACAATTGACTCAACCGAAAAAACTATTTCACTATTATCTTACGATGATCTAAACGCTTATCTGCAAGATTACAAATATATACATATTGGCTTAATCCAAATCGCATTCAAACCTCTAACATTAAGAGGACTTAATGCTTCGATTCTATCATGTCTTCGAGATGGAAGATGTCTTAATCAATGTT
>NW_021589083.1:0-413 GCF_001605985.2 Dendrobium catenatum
AAACCTAAAAATGATGGTTTTATATTTGAATTTAATTTTATGCTAGAACATTAAACAAAAATTTAAAAATTTGTTTATTTTATTTATCAATTATTTGTGGGAACAAACAAGAAACAAATATCAAGAGAGTAATCAAACCATTTGAAGACTTTTTTTTTCAATTCATAATGAGTGTTTTTCCCATTAATAAATACAAATTGTTATATTTTTTAAGGTCATATATTCCTTACATAATGGTGGGATTTACATACATAGAATATTAAATATTAGGATTTACATATTTAATGTCTAAACATTATAAGTGGCAGATCCAGCCCTTTTTTTTAGGGTGGGCAAACTCGATATATATAAAAATATAAATATAAAAAAAATATGAATATATTTCACTAGCAAAATTCAAAGCAAAGCATTAT
>NW_021589084.1:0-541 GCF_001605985.2 Dendrobium catenatum
AGCTCATTACATGGTGGGAGTTATAATAATCAACATATACATGTTTGTTTGGTTAGCAGGATCATAGTCAATAGGATAGAGGTCAAAAAGATCATAGTAGGCGTCGGAGGTCAGAAGGATCATAGTCGGCAAGAGACATGGGTCAGAAAGACCATTTTTGGAGAGGGAGGTCGAAAGCACCGTAGTCAGCAGAAGACCAATGTTAGAAAGACATTTTTCTGGAAATGGAGGTCAGAAGGACTGTAGTAGGTGACGGAGGTCTGAAGGATTGTAGTTGGCAGGAAACTAGGGTTAGAAAGACCTTAGTAGTATGGTGTTACTCTAATATAACTCTAGGCCTCAATTGGTGGTCCGGCAGAAGTCTAGGCCTCAGGTCGTGGTTCGACAGAAGTCTGGGCCTTAGGTGGTGGTCAGGCAGAAGTCCAAGCCTCAAGTGATGGTCCGGCAGAAGTTCGGGCCTAGGGTGGTAGTGCAACGGAAATCAAGGCGTCAAGCGGTGGTCCGTCGAAGCTTAGGATGTCAGGTGGTGGTCCGGCGAAGC
>NW_021589085.1:0-329 GCF_001605985.2 Dendrobium catenatum
CCTACAGGAAAATCACCTGGAGCAATCTAGACACATTATGGAACAAAACTTCAATTGATTGTCCCAGGATGATCCCAGATCGTCCTGGACGATCCTGGAGCAAAATCAGCACTTTACAAATTCGTTGTCATTTTATTTAAGTCAGGTCATCTATTTAGCACAAATTTTGGCAACATCCTGGTATCTCCCCTTCCCTCTGTTTGGGAAAACCCTGGAGTCTGCCCCTTCCCACCACGCTACGAAGAGTGTGTATGGTATGTGTCGAGTGACAACGCGACCATATTTTCTTCAATCTCACCATGCTACGAAAAGTGTGTGTGGGTCTTTAA
>NW_021589086.1:0-270 GCF_001605985.2 Dendrobium catenatum
AAGCCTGACTTTAGGGAAAATCTTTAGGTAAAAATGACATAACCCCTTATCCCCAAATTCACCAACCGGCCACTTCTAACAGAAGCCGTAAGTCCAACCTCTGAGGAAAAAGGTTTAGGTAATAGCATAACCCTAGACCTCTTACTCGGGCATCCTAGTCTATAAATGCTAGGTTGTAAGACCCACCATACGGGCCACTTAGCTTACAGGGCTAGGTCGTAAGACCCATCATTAGGCAACATCTAAGGAAGCCATAAGACCTACCCAATC
>NW_021589087.1:0-1225 GCF_001605985.2 Dendrobium catenatum
GACTACTTGTATGCTATTTCAAATAAACACAATTCTTTTGCATTTTAAAGGTCATGCATATACTTTTTAAAAGTGGAACCACAAAATAATAAAATATTTAAAGAGTAATTTTGCAATAAAAAACTAAGTGATTAACATTACATAAGACTCAATATTAGAAATAAACACAAAAAAATATGAACTTGCAATTTCAAACATACCATCAAAAATTTTCATTCAATTATTATCATGTTGATAAGCATAATCATTATGTCACATCTTCCTATTATCATATTTATTGTCATACCTATTATTATTATCATATATATCATCATTATCGTATCTATCATCAATTTTAACAATTTGAAATTCTTTTATGGACAAGATAAAACGACCTAATATATATATGATCAAATTAAAAATCATGATGCAAATTCTCCATAATATAAGATTTCAATTTGATTTTATGTCTTCTAATGTATGAAATTAGAGAATTATGCACGCTATTTTATTTATTGATAAAATATGCCTTAATGTTTCATTTGGAACAAAAATACCTTCGATTTTATGCCCATCCCATTGTATGGGAGGTATGACGCGTTTCCCTTTCTTCTTCAGCTTTCTCCATTTATGTCATCTCATATCTTCATATGTGTTTCTTCTCTCATGAGGGATTGCATATGTAAAGTTAATGATTTCTTCGTTCATTAGCAACTTAAAAATACACAGGTAATATGATTTTTTAGTTTCTATTGCTTCGTTTGGGACGGCTTTCTTTCTGCCTCTTAAATAAACTTTTTAATAAAAATATTAAAATTTATGTACTAAAAAGCTGCTTTAAGAAGCAGCAAAAAAGCCATCCCAAACAAAGCCTAAGGCTTCATTTGGGACAACTTTCTTACTGTTTTGTAAAGCAACTTTCTAGTACAAAATTTTCAAGTTTAAAAAATATTTGTATTAAAAAACTGCTTTAAAAAATAGTAAGAAAGCTTTTCCACATGAAACTTAAATCATTTTGGCAATGATTTAATAAAAAGTTAAATAGAGCATCAAATAGTGTATTTTATTCTTATTAAAATATATATGTGAACTATGTTTGGACCTTGTTTGAATTATGATCAAATATAGTTCAAGGTATCAAATATCATGCTGTTTGATCTTTATTTGAACCTCATTCGATTATCATTAAATGAATAATATATAATTATATTTTAACTCGGTTTGAATAAGATTCAATCATATATTC
>NW_021589088.1:0-630 GCF_001605985.2 Dendrobium catenatum
ATCTTTAATGATTTGAATATAAGCATTATTGACTCCCCAAACTTTTTCATCTGGGCATGGTATCGGCATTGACGGTTTTGATTTTTTTTTTTTTTTAAATCGTTAGTTTTTATATGGTTAAAAAAAACTTGCATGTCGATTTTGACTAAAAAGAACAATAATGATTTGATTGTAAGATATTTAACATAAACTGGGATAGATTGTTACTACCCATTTGTCAAAAACTTGCATATTAACAAAGATTTTGGAATCTACTCTAATTAGGCCTTCTTTTGTTTGTTAAACATAAAACTTCAGCTTAATTATGTAGTGCTAACCAAGCTAGGGATGAAAAACTTCAGGCCTAATTACAGTAATTATTCAGGATGAATCCAAAGATCATTATAATAAGGCTCATTTGGTTGCTTAAAGATCAAAACAAAAGATGGAATAATTTTATCATTTCTTTGAAACATGGCTTTTAACATCATCAACCAAATGAACCTTACGAACAAAGAAAAATCTGGAAGATAATAAAAAATAAATTTAAACTGACAGCAAGAGTTTACAGTCCCTGCTTCTCAAAAAGCATATTAAAATTACAAAAAAAAAAAAACTAAATATTATTTCCTTTGAGTGGTGAAGACCTAA
>NW_021589089.1:0-247 GCF_001605985.2 Dendrobium catenatum
ACAGCTCGTTGCACAACCACTTCAAGCGCTAATCCTCTGTTGACCTCTGTGTTATCCAAAAGACAAAAAAAAAGAGAAAGAAAGAAGGCTTAAAGCTCTTACCTGTTATACAACATCTCCCGTCAGAGTCCTCTGCCAAATCCCGTAATCCCTCCCGAAATTCGGCAAGAAATCCCGCCGAGGCCCTCCGGAAATCCTGTGCATTCGACGCCGCTCGGTCACTTCTCCGCTATTCCCGCACTCGCCT
>NW_021589090.1:0-238 GCF_001605985.2 Dendrobium catenatum
CTGTTCTTCCCATCTCGGGTTCAAGAACTCATCATGGCATCAGAGCTCAAGAGCTCTTCAGCATCTCTCTAATTTTTTTTTTTTGTTTTACATCTCTTCTCTCTTCTTCGTTTTTTTTCTTTGATGGCCGAAGAAGATTCTGCTGCTTCTCGACGGACTTCGTCCAATGTTTCTCATCAAGAAACTGATCTTCTTATTCCTTCTCACCTCAAATTTCTGATCTCGAATATCAAAACTC
>NW_021589091.1:0-244 GCF_001605985.2 Dendrobium catenatum
GATTAGACAAAAACCAAGAGATCGTCCAGGACGATATTCGGGATGATCGAACTTCGTCTCTGTTCATCGTATGGTACGATCAGGTTCATACAGTACGATGTTCAAAATATAATTAGGCCTGTATTACATGCACTAATCACGGGTTAATTTAATTAAGTATTTAAAATAAATCGTATAGTACGAAAAGGTTTGTACAGTACGAACGGCGCAAAATCACTTACTTAAACTAAACTACGGCTAGGGT
>NW_021589092.1:0-206 GCF_001605985.2 Dendrobium catenatum
TTTATTTTATTTGTGGTTATTTTTGTTAGTAAGATTTGATATTACCCGGATTAATTTAAACTCAAAAGACAAAAAATATATATACAAGTTTGTACAGCTATCTTCAAATAAGTTTTCTTCATCTTTGAGAGAAGATAATAGATCATGATAATTTACTTATTTTGAAATAAAATAATATCAATTTAATTAATTAATTTTATATTATG
>NW_021589093.1:0-483 GCF_001605985.2 Dendrobium catenatum
GGGGGGGGGGGGGGGGGTTGTGTTGTTGCCTTTGGCTTGGCTGTTCGGTTTTGGCTCCAGCTCCCTGGCTTTCCCGGTTCCCCTTGTTGTGGTTGTCGGTTTTTGCTCCTGCTCCCCTCTCTGGCTTTCCCGGTTCCCCTTGTTGTGGCTGTTCGGTTTCTGCTCCTGCTCCCTGGCTTTCCCGAGAACTTTTATTACGTTCGGCCGGCACTAAAATCGCAGGCACAAAACGAGAAATACCGAGCAAATACCAATCAATACCAACAATAACGAGAAATATCATTATGTGAAGACAAAATACCGAGTAATACCGTGTAATTCAAAAAAATACCAAGTTTTTTTTAGAAAAACTCGGTATTTTTTTTGGATTACTCGGTATTGCTCAGTATTGGTCTTCACATAACGGTATTCCTCATTATTACCAAACAATACCTAGCAATACCAACCAAATACCGAGCAAAAATCGAGTAACAATCCTCTGAC
>NW_021589094.1:0-227 GCF_001605985.2 Dendrobium catenatum
ATAGCCTTGGGACATTAACTTAGGTTTAACAACCAATTTACTAGACTCAACAGGTATCCCAAGTTGTTAAAATACCAGGAGAATAATTCGAAGTAGGAAAAAATGATAGGGGATCATTTTTGAGTGGTGGGGCCCACATAGCATGTCTAGGGACGAATAAGGGGTTGGTTCTAATTTGGATAGAGTTCAAGGAAATTTTAGAGTAATTTAGGTTAGCTGGATGGGGC
>NW_021589095.1:0-300 GCF_001605985.2 Dendrobium catenatum
TTGATAATATACCTTTTGATTTTTGGAAAACACGCATATCTACTTTCTTATAGTCACTTGATTATCGTATGTGGATGCTAGTCCAGGAAGGTTACACAAAACCAACTTGATTAGTTGATGGAGTTAGGGTAGAAACACCTTTTGCAGCTTGGACTATAGAAGAACGTGATTTAGCACAATTAAATACCAAATGTCTTAATAGTTTCTTTTGTGCTTTAAAATCTGAAGACTACATGCGGGTTTCCACTTGCAAAAGCAAAAATGACATTTGGGATAGACTTTGTATAACTTATGAAGGGA
>NW_021589096.1:0-237 GCF_001605985.2 Dendrobium catenatum
CGAGCCGGCTTGACTCGTTTACACCCCGACCCGTGGCAGATATTTATGCCTTATAAGATCTAAGGGCCATATTATTTGCTTTTTTTATTTTAATCTTATAGCTTTCTTGACACCGATAATAAAACGATAAACATAATTATTTTAATTTATGCTGTCCTGAACTACTGGATTGATCTCAAAAGTCAAAACTAAATTCAGGATTAGGCCTCCGCACAAAATAATCACAAAAATAATATA
>NW_021589097.1:0-294 GCF_001605985.2 Dendrobium catenatum
TAAATTAGAATTTGTAAATAAGGAAAGTATTTGAAATGAATTCAAATGATACTAAATCCTTTCCTTTCTTGTTTGAGTTAATTTATGAAAGCAATTATGATGATTGAAGTCATCATAAAGGAGGTGGATATGGGGGTGGGGCGGCGGCAATGGGGAAGGGGAAAGGGATGGCGTCAGGTAGGAGAGGGGAAGGGGGATTTGGGCTGGCGAGTGGGGGTTTTGGATGAGACTTTAGGGTGAAGTTAGAGGGGCTGAGGTGGGCCAACAGGTGGGAGAAGAGAGGGGTTTAGGTGG
>NW_021589098.1:0-1692 GCF_001605985.2 Dendrobium catenatum
CTTGAAAACGTCTGGATCGACCGCTACGAGGCTGGGACGGATTAGGTGGTGGGTTCGCCGGAAGATCGCCGCCGGTGACGTGCAACCACTTAGGTTTTGTAGTGGGAAGGTAGAGGAGACCCAGAAGCTCGAACAAACAAAGAGTTCGGCTGGAGGAGCTCTAGATGGGTGAGAGAATGTTACGATTGAATGAGGGCTCCTTAGGGCGTTTTCCCCTATTCAAACGTCCCCATGTTACTTGGACGGCTAGGATCAAACGGTTGGACCTCCAGATGCTGCCATGTGTCACTGGGAGTTGGTGGGAGCAGAAGAATCAAAGGACTAAAGGAAATCCTACATGGAAAGAGTCTTTTGTCCTTTATTTGGACACATGGAGTAATGGGGGCTGTTGGATCTAGATCCAAGGGTCAAGATGAGCTTTAGGAAGGTTCTAGACCTTAAATAATCTGCTGGATTGATTTGGGTTTAAGTTTAACAAATTTGATTAAGGATTTTAGCCATTTGGAAGCTCCTTTGACCACCCATTGACTATTTGACCAGTCACAATGTATGCTGAGGTGGCAGCTAGAGTGGCTTAGGGAGCTGATTGAAAGAGTTGGAAGTGACTAGAGATTTTGGGCTCATGCCCACTAGGGGTATTTTGGTCATTTTGGGCTCATGCCCACTAGGGGCTGAAATGAGTCCAGAAAAATACAGTTTATTATTCAACATATCAAGATTAATGGTCTGGAAGTGACTAGAGATTTTGGTGAAGGCTCTAAGGTCATAATCTTCTAGGTGACAGGTCTAGTGGCATAGGCTGTAAATATTTGAAGGTTTTACAGCCTTTGGATTTTGATTTAGTTTCTGGGGTTAGAGACCTCAGAATGAGCTCAAATTTGAAGGGTTGCCTCCAGAGACATTTCCCATCAATATACAACTGACAGACTCTGAATCAGAGGTCATTTGATTGGTTTTTTAAGTGTTTGCAAATTCACTGGAAAAGGCTTTTAGGACTTGGCCTTTTAGCATTGAATTTGGTTTGGATTTCTAAGATCTGAGTAGATCCTAAGGTCTGGATCTAGGAGAATCCTAGAGTTTAGATTGGTTTGGAGATTGAATTGATTTGGGGTCAGGATTGGTCCAAGTGACCTCATACAAAAATGAGGTCAACATGTTCATAAACATAATGTAGAAGGTGTGCAACAAATATAACACCTTGTGGTCAATATCAACATACAATCAAGCACATCAAATCTCATGAGCATTAGAGGTCGATATGTAAAGAATTGCTAATGAAGGTAAATTTTAGAAGTTCAAAAATAATTGCAACTTGCACATAGTCATATCACTTAACTACAAAAAATAAACTAATCTACTTGCAAGTAGCAATGATGGATACACTATAAGTGTGACGGGTCCTCTGTGAACTTAAATATACATTTAACATCAAACAACTTGCAAATGAACACACTAATCGGCTTGTGAACAATGACAACAGATAAGCTAGGAATTTAATAGTTTCCCTTCAATCAAAATTAATGGGTTTGCATATGCAACAAGAATCTCCTATGAACACAAAGCCATTATGCAAGTAGATGTAGCAACTTTCCAATCAGTGTGCGTAGATGAACTCAGCTCGATCAACACACATTACCAATTAGCGATAAATACAACTTGATCGACGGTCAATAATAATATGCAAATAAACAT
>NW_021589099.1:0-627 GCF_001605985.2 Dendrobium catenatum
ACTGCTTATTTACTATTGAGTTGATGGCCACCCCTCATACAATGAATGCGGTTGTAAGGAAATGAAACTTAAGGATTAGCAAAATTGCAATTGGCTCTCAAGACATTGAGCTCGAGCATTTGATTAGGCAATGTAGTGAGGCTGTGTGTTATATTATCGGTTTGCTAAACAAAGGGGAGCTAGATCTAGAGTGATGTGGGGGAGACGAACTTGCGTGTGCTCGGAACGAATTTGAGAGGATAGTCACAGTTTGGGTGACCATATCATTAGCAATAAGTTAAGAATTGCTTAGAAATAATATGATCATTGTTGACATAAATGCGTGGCTCTGATCCCACTTTATAGAATCAAGAGGGAGGAAGAGGGTGAAAGAGAGAACAATGAAAATGAGAGCCATGGAATAGGAAAAAGAAGATTGAAAATTAATAATATTATTATTCAGTCAAGCTTGCCCCCAATACTGCCAATACTATACTAGAATCCCTTATATAAACTCAATGGTCCAAGTACATACATAAACAGCTTAAATAATAAAGGAAAGATGTTATGTATTTTTTATTGCGTCAATAAATTTTGTTAAAAGGTACCCAAGCTTAAAAAGTACTAGAGCCCCTTATATAAGCTTAA
>NW_021589100.1:0-3393 GCF_001605985.2 Dendrobium catenatum
AATTAGATCACTTCTTTACTTGACTACTAGTAGACCTTATATTATATTTAGTGTTAGTCTCTATGCTAAATTTCAGGTTAATCCAAAAGAGTTCCACCTGACTGATATAAAGAGAATCCTTAGATATCTCTTATGAATCTAAAACTTAGAAATCTTGTATCCTAGGCATAGGACTTCCTTTGAAATCATAGAATATTTTGATTCAGATTTTATAGGATACAGAGTTGATGGAAAAAATACTTCTGGAACATGTCAATTAATAGGATAGTCCTTAATCTTCAAGTCCAATAAAAAAATAGAACTTAGTTTCCTTATCCACTATTAAAGTTAAATATATAGCCTTAGGAAGTTGTGTGGCCCAAGTTCTTTAGTTAAAACAACAAATACTTAATTTACGATTATATGTAGGCACCATTCAAATCATATGTGATTACATGTAGGCACCATCTAGATTTTAAAGAATCTAATGCAACACTTCAGGATAAAACACATAGATATAGGGCATCATTTCATTAAGGACTATGTTATCAAAGGAGACATAGAGTTACACTATGTATCCACTAAACATTAACTTGTTGATATCTTTACAAAACCACTAGCCTTTGAAATCTTCAACATCTTAAGAACTAGCTAAGGTGTGATAGATTTTCATGTTTAAAATTGATGCTTTTTGTTTCTATTTCTATGTGTATGTTTGTTCCTGTTTATGTATTTTTATTGTATGCTTTTGATTTTATGTTATTTTTCTTTCATTTTTTAATAATCAGATCACTGCTTACTTCTACTATTGAATTTATTTTAAAAAAAATGATGATATTTTGCCTTATTTTTATTTAGAAGCATATAAGTAGTGATTTTACTCCTCTAAAATAGTTAAATGAATAAACATTGATGATTATTTTTTTCCCTCTAACTCCTTTAGTGGTACATTTTTCTTCTTGAGTCAATATCTGTTTCAAATTAATTAGTAGACTTTGAAATAGAGATCTATTTTATCTTCCCACAGTAATCTATCTCATATACATAATATGAAAGTTTTAATAGGTTGTTAACCTAATACAATTATCCCAAGGATAACTAAAAGTGGGGTGAATTGATAATTTAAAATTTCTCTTGGATCTTAGAAAACCAATTTAAGATTTTTTAACATAATGATAAATTTTCAAAAAAATATTTTTCAACCAAAACAAACTAAAATGCAAAAAATAAAAATGCAGTAAAAGGTAAAGAACGGAAGAATACAAAATTATAGTGGTTCAATCCAACTAGACCTACGTCCACTATGTGAAGACTCCTTCAAGTATTGCACTAAATCAAAAGTGACTCTCCTTTTTCTCCTACAGTAAGGCGGAGAAGCCCTTACAAAACCTCTCTTTTACTAACCAGATGTGGCAGAGTTCTGACATCCTTTCTCACCCTCTTGGTGATGGCAGAGTACTAATGTCCTTTCTCATCCTCCTTGTGATGGTAGAGAACCAACGTTCTTTTTCACCCTCTTGGTGATGGTAGAGAACTAGTATCCTTTTTCACCC
This sequence comes from Dendrobium catenatum, assembly GCF_001605985.2. Classification (NCBI taxonomy): domain Eukaryota; kingdom Viridiplantae; phylum Streptophyta; class Magnoliopsida; order Asparagales; family Orchidaceae; genus Dendrobium; species Dendrobium catenatum. The sequence goes on from NW_021589100.1 coordinate 1,533, forward strand.
TCCTAATGATGACATAGAACCAGCATCCTTTTCACCCTCTTGGTGATGGCAAATAACCAGTGTCCTTTTTCACCCTCTTGGTGATGGCAGAGAACCAACATCCTTTTTCACCCTCCTGGTGACGAGATAGTACCGTGATCTTATTTGAAAATCTTCTCTCAAGTTTTTTCAAGGAGAAGGGAGAAATATGAAAAACAAATAAGAGATCCTTACCTTTAAGTAACTTTATGAATTTCCCTCATAATTTTATCTCAAAAGATCTCTCAATCTTCATTCCTACAATACTCTCCCAAAACACTCTCATTTTCACTCTTGAAAGAAATTTGCGGCAATAACTCTAGAAGATTGTATGCGACAGTTTTTAAGACCCTCATATATGAAAGACAAGAAAAATCATTCAGAAAACTAAAAAGTTCAAGTTGAACATACTCAGATCATACAGTACGATCATACTTTGTCCATACAAACAGTTAAAAATTCCATGTACGATCTTGTACAAACCAGATTTTATACTCTATTGGTCGTCTGTACGAACAAACATTGTATTGTATGAGTAGTTTAAAAATAAACCATTCATCAGGTACAATGATGTACAAACCCATTTCGTACACTATAATTTGGATGCAAGAACCTCATTTCATATTATACGAATAGTTTAACCAAATCATGCTTCATTTGGTACCAATATGGACGATCACATTTTGTACTCTGTGGGTCGTCAGTATGAACTCCACTTTGTACAATATGAACATTTAAAAAATTATGAGTTTGTTTGGTACGAATGTGGATGACCCCATTTTGTACTCTATGGGTCGTCTGTATGAACCAGCATCGTAAAGCATGATCAGTTCAAAAATCTATGAGATCATTTGGGATAAACTGGTATGCACTCATTTCATACTCAATGAGTCATCTATATGAATATTAATCATACAATACGAACAATATAAAACAAATTTGGGCATGATTTGATTAACTTTATTTTTGAGGAATTACTATGACAAACCATACAGTACGATTTAAAAATCATATAGTACAATTAGTTTTAATTATTAAAGTTTTGAATCACTACCCCATTTGTGTATGCACGATTACCTAGATCACTAAGAAGAAGATTTTAAACTATTTGTAAATACAAAATTAATTCTCTAATGTGAAAAAGGAAAGTCTCATATTTTAAATCAAAAAATAATTAAGATAAGAAAAGTTAACCAGGTTCATTATTCGTTCTAGACATATCAAATAAAAATAATTATTACAAAATTGATGTAATAAAGATTAATTAGTTTCTAATTCAATGGTAGAAATAATTGCTGGTTAACTGGATTTGTATAGGAGATAGAAAGATAAAGGAAAGAACATATGAAACATTAAGTTGGCGGCATTGCACATCTTTTCAATTTTTGACACACTTGTACATCTATTCAGTTTGGGCTAATTTTGTGCCGCTTTTCACTTTGGAGAATATTGCGCATCGTTTTAAACTTGTGGCACAATTAGTGTATCTTTTTACATTTTTGATCTTTCCAATATCAATAAATCTTAAAACAAAGTTCAATAATTAACAAAAATATACACATTGAAAAAGAAATAAAATAAAAATAAAATATCTATTTTGCAATAATTATAACTAAATAATATTTATCTATAAAAATATAAAGATCATTTTCTAATCTACACCCAACCATAATTTAATTTAAAATTTTGAAAAATTAAATTTTACAAGAAAATTAATTTGTAGAGCAAAGTATTTTAAAAATTTATTCTAGAGATCAACTACATTTGATTAGTCTATAAAAACTTAAAATAATTAAAGAAGAAAACTTCAATATAAGTCAAAACATCATTTCATAGAACACTT
>NW_021589101.1:0-1674 GCF_001605985.2 Dendrobium catenatum
AGAAAAACCATCCAAAACTGCAAAATTTTCAAGTCAACACAAAATGAATCATCCCGTACGATCGTGGATCATCCTAAAAAATTTTACTTAAAGTGTCGAAAATGATCCTTATGTATATTGGTCCGAACTATGTTCGTACACTATCATCGTTCCGTACGAACTAGGTTTGTCTGGTACGATCTATTATACATAGGTCGGTTCTCAAACAACTGCATGGACGTAATAGGTTTTGGTAAGTCGGTTCACATAATCCTGGGACGAATAGGACTTCGTCCAGACGAAAGTTTTACAGAGAGCAACTCGTCCTGGCATGATAATGAAGTTCGTCTGAACGAAATTTTTACAAAGAAATATTCGTTCTGGGACGATTTGGATTTTGACTGGATGAAATTTTTTATAGAGAAGAAATCATCCTGGGATGATTTGAATTTTGTCTGGACGAAATTTTTACAGAGAAGAAATCATCCTGGGACAAAAATAAATTCATCTTCGATGATCAGGACTTAGAAAAATTTCCTCCAACTCCTATTCGTTCCATTGCTCTTACGGGGAGAAAACTAACCTGATCGTCCCGCACGAACTAGGTTCGTCCCGTACGATCAATACAAATTTTGAAAGATCTCTTTCTTTTTTTTATTTTATTTTTATTTTTTTTTGTAAGATCTCCATAAGTGTTTGTGTGTTTTTTTTTATTCACTCAATTACAATCACTCCCTCTAAATTCAAAGAACAATTTAGAGCTCCAATTTGTAAAGTATTGTATGCTGAATTTGATTTGAAGTCTTCATAGTTTGGAGTTCAATTTTCCTGAAATGTTAGTACACACAAGAGCAAAAACAATTCTTTCAAAAAGTGTTAGGAAATAATTACACATAAAACAATAATATTTGAAATCATCAAAACTATATAAGTTGCAAGAATGTTACATATGCAAATAGCAACTTTCTTAATACCAAATCCACCGGTAACATAGAAAATACGATGGAAAGTTACCATTTTCATTATAATTATAGTGGATTTTCATGCACCGATTTTGGGCACATCAAAAAAAGGTTTCCAATGTAAATATTACATTGGAAATCATTCTGACGTATTCTCTAGCACATTACCGGCGAAAAATTGTACAGAAATAACATCATTTTTTGTTACATTATTCTGGCGTTACATACGCCAAAATTTGCGGCGTACCTATCCACCGAAAATACCAGCGGATAAAACGTCACAACGTTCATCGTAACAAAAGCTTTGAATTAGTACTGTCACTTTATCTGCCGAAAATACCGTTGGATATAGGTCGCGAGAAAAAACTAAATAATATGCTGTATCATTATTTCCGATGAACTACCGACATAAATTCCACCAAAAACATGTAGTAGAAATTAAAAAATTCCTTCCGAGCCAGTAATCAAATTTTCACACCTACAAATATATACAGATAACAGTTCCACAGCACAGTTCTATACAGCACAGATATCAGGAACTTCAACAAATACTTAAAAACATAAACGGAAACATTTCAAATTGTTCATTAACATCAACCAATATTAAAAAACAATACAGATTTTTCATTAACACCAATTATTAAAAAACTTATATAAGTTCATACGATATTGAAAAAATAAACTACTCTTAATCCGTGGACTCATCCTCAGTTGGAACTGCCTCTTTTCCACT
>NW_021589102.1:0-229 GCF_001605985.2 Dendrobium catenatum
GAGAGAGATTGGCAAAACCATATCCATTTAAGAGGGATTAAGTTAAGAGGATTTTCAAGAGTATGTTAAAGAAACCAGATTTTCAGCTGCCAGAGGCCAGGAGGCCTGAAGATGAAAGTAAGAAAGATGATCCCAAGTATTGTCCATACCACCGGATGCTTAATCACTCTCTTGAAGATTGTGTTATGTTCTAAGATTGGCTTGAGAGGAACTACACCCAAGGTAACAT
>NW_021589103.1:0-286 GCF_001605985.2 Dendrobium catenatum
AAGATAACACTCCATGTTTAAGATGCATGTCACTCCATGTTTAAGATGCATGTCACACCATGTTTAAGATGCATGTCACTTCATGTTTAGGAATACATGTCAAATATTTCATGTTTGAGACATATGATGTTATATAGAAAGAGTCGATACTTATATGGAAAGAATATGAAAATGCTTGTGCATGATTGATTGTGGAGTACCAATACAGTGCAAAAGCACAAATATGGCTCTTATGAGCAATACGGGAACAATATGGCCCTTTGGGGCAAAAGAGGAAAAGAAATAA
>NW_021589104.1:0-547 GCF_001605985.2 Dendrobium catenatum
AATGAAATTGAATTTGGATCCAAACACATGCAAAGATTGAAATTCGGATCATACACGAGGAAACTCAAACTACAAGACCTGGATGAACGAACTCCTACGACATTCCCTACAATGCCTGTTGATTGAGAAGGTAATACGGGAAACCAATGATGGAGAATCCGCCTTCCTACAAACAAATGCAATACAATCAAACCACGTGAAATCGATGATAGGTGGTTTCGATACAAAAGCAAGGGTTCTCCTACAAATACCGTTAGGAGGTCGTAGCAAGTATAGCGGATCCATGCGAATGACTACAAATCACTTGTGGATAACAACAGTGGGCATATCGTAAGCACGACGAACCACTGTGGACACAAGTACATCTCCTACGATGATCCCTACGAGGACAAATAAGTACAGTATCCACCCGAAATTGGTGAAAGGGTGGATATAATGCAGAAAGAATGAATCTCCTGCAAATATTTTTTTAAAGCTCGTAGTGGATACATCGGTCCCCTACAAATGCATATGAATACTTGTGGATAACAACAGTGTATTGCAAGTA
>NW_021589105.1:0-300 GCF_001605985.2 Dendrobium catenatum
AATGTCAGTAACAATAAAATTTAAATCTAATGATTTTTTTTTTGTAAGATTTAAATGTAATAGTTATTCTTCTAGTTATTATACAATGCTCAATAGACTCAATATTTGTATTGCTCAATGAACTAACTTGTATGAAGTAGCTCTGTTTCGATATGAATTTGGTCATGCAATTCATTGATCAAATTTTCAGAGGCATTAGTATGAATTTGAGCATCCAATTTAGCTTTTTTATCATTAGCACATTAGCACAATTTAAGACTTTAAGCCTCCATTGATATTTTTTAGATTATTAGTACGAGC
>NW_021589106.1:0-235 GCF_001605985.2 Dendrobium catenatum
GCTCGATGAAGTCAGACTACAAGCTCAACAGAACCTGTAGATCTATCGGGCAAGGATGACGAAGTCATTTGATCGGATGGTACGTCATCGAGCATTTCAAGAAGGAGAATTGGTCTTGGTGCTGAGAAGGCCAATCATCCCACACCGAAAAATTGGTAGAAAATTTGTGTCCAATTGGGAAGGCCCATTCGTCATTGAGAAGGTGTACCTAGGAGGAGCTTATCAATTGATTGAT
>NW_021589107.1:0-430 GCF_001605985.2 Dendrobium catenatum
GTTCGTTAAAACTCCCTCGCCGAATATAAGAAAAGCGGGCGGAGGCCGGGGCCGAATTTTCGGAGCCCACATGGTGTTTTTTGATGACATCTTAATGTACAGTAGAACTGATGAGGAGCATCTGAAGCATTTGAAGTTGGTATTGGGAGTTCTACAGGAGCATTAGCTGAGGGCAACCTGAAAGTGTTGCTTTGCCCAAATAAAGGTGGAGTACTTGGGTCATATCGTGTCCAAGGAAGGCGTGGCGGCGGATCAGTCAAAGGTGGAGGCTATGTTGAGATGACCCTTACCTAAGAATCTGAAAAAATTGAGAGGATTCTTAGGGCTGGCAGGATACTACAGGAGATTCGTCAAAGGGTACAGTACTATAGCATGGCCAATGACAGAGCAACTAAAGAAAGATGGATTCCTATGGGGAGAGGCAGCCACA
>NW_021589108.1:0-208 GCF_001605985.2 Dendrobium catenatum
TTGAAAATAAACATTTTGAAGATTTTTGTAAAGAAAAAGGAATTGATCACAACTTTTCTGCGCCTAGAACTCCTCAATAGAATGGGGTAGTCGAAAGGAAAAACAGAACATTAATAGAAACCACTCGAGCAATGTTGGCAGAATACTCACTTCCAAAATATTTTTGGGCTTAGGCGGTTAGCACTGTATGTTATGTTCTGAATAGGGT
>NW_021589109.1:0-224 GCF_001605985.2 Dendrobium catenatum
TTGCCAAATTTATCCCATGGTTAATTTGGAAGGTTCCTTAATTCAAATTTGAAATTCCTTCTTAATTAAGATGAGTTGTTTTTGGAAATCCCAATCAAACCTATTTGAATTGATCAATAAATTAGAGAGATATTTGATTTAAATATCTTTCATAATTTAATTTGCTTAGATTGGCAACTCAATCAAAACAATTAATTCCCTCAAATCTACATTAAATCATGTGG
>NW_021589110.1:0-316 GCF_001605985.2 Dendrobium catenatum
ATTTATTTTTTAAAAAATATATTTATATTTTAAGATAAATGACTGTTTTTTGTCCTAATTTTACGAATGATTTTCTGTTTGCTGCATCCGCCAAACACATCTCGCAGTCCCGAAGTCGAAGTCGGTGAATCTGTCCTGAAGTCAAAGGTTTTATGTGTTATGTTTGCTGCATTCGTTGCTTCCGCCAAATCCAGCCAAATCTGTCCCGAAGTCGAAGTCCCTGCTTCCGCCGAATCGTCCCGCAGAGCGGTGCTTCCGCCAAATCCGCCATTTCCTTCGTCTGTTCCAATAAAAAATCTTACCAGTTGACTCTGAT
>NW_021589111.1:0-256 GCF_001605985.2 Dendrobium catenatum
GTCTGGCGGTTATTCGGCGTCACGCCGGCGGCTATAACTGCCGGCAATTCCTTCGGCTATGACCACTAGTTAGCTGTCGGTACCATTCCCAGCGACCAACCGACGGTCAAATGATGGTTGTACCTGCGGTCGAACGATGGTATTTGTACCGGCGGTCGGGAAGCCGCCGGTAAAAACACCGTCGATAACCGACGGTGTATGCTACCGGAACATCATTGATGAAATAAATCGCCAGAAAAAGATCATCGGCAATGGT
>NW_021589112.1:0-1182 GCF_001605985.2 Dendrobium catenatum
ATGGATGTCTTCATGGTTAAATATTGCTGGGTACTAGTCAGTTGTACGAAGATATCAATTAAGAAGCACTACTACGTTGTACCATCATATAGAAATATGTTTCTAAGATTATATTTCTAGAGTCTTGATTTGAAATTGATTAATCACTACCTCTTCAAGTATCAGGAGAAAGCAAGCGTTTGAAATGTTCTGCAAAAGATCCATGATTTTAATGTTCAAAACATAGCAAAAGAACTACAAAATTGAAACATTGATGGGTAATCCTTGTCAAGGAAAATTGCTTATATTATCCACACTAAATTAAGTGGTAAATGGCTAAGCTTGAGTCAAGTTAAACATTTGGTGAAAATAAACATGAAAGAACTAAGAAAAATATAATTAGAGCAAAATGAGATGTAAACAGTAGAAGCAAATAACACTGATAGGAAATACTTGAGTACGCAGTAATCCTAATCCCAACCAGTGAAAATCTAACAGCGAAACTGCTGTCCACAGTAGTTTAACAGCAGGAAACACAGAAAAATCTGAGAGGAAAGCAGTAGAACTTGTAGGGAAACGAAGCAAACACTTTTATATCAATAGAAGATGAAAAGCACTTGCAAGATACAACTTTCCTTCAATTCGAGAGGAAGGAAAAACTCTCTAACGATCTCCGGCGAAGCCAAGAGCCCAAGAACACCAAACCCTAAATCTCAAAATAATTCAAATTCAAGATGAGAGCCAATTCTCACCATAACTCCTAATTAAAGACAAAGGACAATTACAAAATACCTAAAACAGCCCCTCATTCAAAAATTTCCCTCCCTGTTGGACCGGTCCAAGTGGGCGGAAACGGCAAGGGGGGTGGACCGGTCCCTGTTGGACCGGTCCAGCCGACCCTTCCAGGGCCGGCCTAACAGTACTCCCCTCCCAAAAACTCACCTTGTCCTCAAGGTGAAATTCGGGGAACTGTTGCTTCACAATTTCATAAGGCTCCCAAGTGGCTTCGTAATCGGGAAGATCCTTCCATTTGATCAATACCTCCTTGTTTCCCTTTTTATCAACCCTCACTCCTTGTAGCTCCATAGGTTCCATGACTACCTCCAACTCCTTTGTCAAAGATGCTGGTAGTTCCGCACTAGCTACCTGTTCCCCTAATGCTCTCCTCAACTGTGACACATGGAACACCGGGTGTATAGTAGC
>NW_021589113.1:0-1741 GCF_001605985.2 Dendrobium catenatum
TCCTATCTAAATGGATAGAAGTTTATTGTGGTTTTCAACAAGGTTTCCCTCTTTCTCCCTTTTTGTTTGTCATGTGTGCTCAACTTCTTTCTAATGCCTTTTTACGTAAGGGAAGAATGGTAGGGATTGGTATTTCTTCTAATGGTCCCAAGGTTTCCCATCTATTGTATGCCGCGACATACTGATTCTCTCTGAAGCCAATCTTAAATCAATAAAAGTTGTTAAAGATATCCTCATGGATTATTGTGGATGGACGGGGCAAAGGATAAATTTGCCAAAATAAGGAATTTTTTTTTGGGAAATCAGTGAAGACAAGAAGAAGGAGGAAAGTCTATAAGATCATGCAATTTAAAGAAGTACAAGAGTTCTCTTACTTGGGAACTAAAGTAGCCTTGAGAAGATTGAAAAAAAATTAGATTTCCAGTTCATAATAGATAAAGCTTTAAGCATGTTGAATGTTTGGGGAAGGAAGCTTATCTCATTAGCTGGAAGAATCACTTTGGTCAAATCTGTATTACTTTCTTTTCCAACTTCCCATTCTACTCTTTCTTTGGTTCCTAAGAAGGTGCTGCAGGAAATTGATAGAATTTGCAGGAATTTCATTTGGAAAAGAAGTGATGGTGCTGCAGGTCTCCATTATGCTAGTTGGGAATTGATGTGCAAACCAAGGAAATGGGGAGGACTTGGTATCAACTCCTACTGCAAGAAAGTTGGTCCACTTAGAGCCAAACTAGCTTGGAGATATATTCAAGAGAAAGAGTCTATCATGCACAGAATTCTCTATCCAAAATATGGCCATATTCCTGATGAAGTCTCAGCTAAAAACAGAGTTTCAAACTCTTTGAAACTGATTTGCAATGGAGGGAAATTTTTTAAACCTATAATCAGATGGAGAATATGCAACGACAAATATATAAGTGTACTTCAAGACACTTGGATTTTGGATAAATGTTTGTTGAGCTGGCCTACATTTATAAATTCAATTATTGAAAACAATACCACTGTAAACAGGTTTATAACCAATGGGAATTTTGACAACTCGGAGCTGAAGAAAATTTTTGGGGAAGAAATGGTGTTTCTAATTTCTTCTATGGAGATTCAATCTGATATAGAAGAAGATAGAATAGAGCTCATTCAAAATATCTCTGGGAAAACGATAGCAGGCTTAGTTTCTAAAGCTATGGAACATGAAAATTCTTGAGGTATTTCTCTGATTTGGTTCAGTAAAGCCAAACTAAATCCAAGAGTAAAATTATTCTGGTGGAGGTTATTCAATAATGCACTACCAACAAACAATTTTCTATGCTACAAAAGATTACTAGGATTTGATAAATTTCCTAGAGGTTGGGAAGAAGTAGAAGATCTAGATCACATAGTGCATGGTTGCAGAAAATTATTTGAGGTGTTTGATATTCTGAACCGATGGGGATTTGGGATCCCTGCATTTTCTTTCGTGGAAAATTGCTATAGTTGGCTTGATAAACAATGCTTATGGATGATAAATTTATTTTGTAATATGATTTATCTATCATGGAAAGCAAGAAATCAATTCGTTCATGAGAGGAAGGCTCCCATTCCGTTAATTACAGCTTCTGAGGCTGTTATCTATACAACAACTTTCAAATCTTATATCTGCTCAAGCTCATGCTTCGAGGATGCTAATAAACCATCTAGGTTGTTTAATTCTTGGCACCCTCCTCCATCTGGTTGGATCAAGATCAACATAGACGTTGCACTACAT
>NW_021589114.1:0-265 GCF_001605985.2 Dendrobium catenatum
GATGATAATATGCCAACCAATCTTATTTATAGATGTGCATTCAGAAATTAATAGCTTATATAAAGCCTTCACTACCCACCTGCATGCATCTTCTTGATGTGATGAAGGACTTAATTTTGACTATGATGTACCATAAACTATCCTTAAAACGCTTCATTTGGCATAGTGGGAAGGCCCTTCATGGGAGTGACATGGACGATATGCTAAAATTTATCCAAAATATACCTAAAAAAGTTAAAGAAAAAATATTTTGGGATTAAAATAA
>NW_021589115.1:0-258 GCF_001605985.2 Dendrobium catenatum
TCTGATCGTGTGGACCTGAAACATTAGCACATAAGGTAATCGTAGAGAAATAAGGAATGTTTTCTATCATCAAAATCATAAACTATAGATCCGCAACACTGGGTATGAAGGAAATAATGTTGTTATGTAAAATGTTGGAAGTGAGAAGGAGGTGAGCTGTGTAGAGGGTTATGGTAGGAATAGATCTGGAGGTGGATTGGCTAGGGATGTTGGTGTTGTTGGGGAGTTAAATAAGGTGAAGCTTGTAAAAGGGCAAAG
>NW_021589116.1:0-609 GCF_001605985.2 Dendrobium catenatum
CATGTCAGGTCGGGTCAACCCGGCAACTCGATGGGTCAGGTCTGGGTCTTGGTTTCCAACCCGTTTACTTACCCTAGTCGGGTTAGGGTCGACCCAATTGAACATGGATCAATTTTGGGTTCGACCCGAACCCGACCCGTGACCTGAAATTGACACCCATACTTTCAAGTATAAAATAAATAAAGCACAGATCTTGACCTAATTTAAATTATTCCACCAGTATGTGTCTTCTTTAATGAAAGTAGTGGGAGCATGAGAGACATTAGAATTATCATTAATAAATAATTAATGATTTGCTTGATTATTCTCCTTCTAGAAGGTGAGACTAATGGCTAAGAAGGTAGGCGTTGACCTTACTATAGATAATAAACATTTATCACTGTGTTGATGATGGGCATCTGATATCATGACCTAAATTGACTCAACCCTAATAATATAACAGGTCTTGCTCATTTAGGCCAACTAATGAGTTCCAACTATGTGGAATAAATTGATGATTCTTCACCAAGCTAGGAGCCTAGTACTCACCACACCCATGATTGAAAGTTCGTTAGGGATGTTAGGCCCTATGAACTAGTGCCGAGGCTAACCAAGAGGGGGGGGGGGGGA
>NW_021589117.1:0-269 GCF_001605985.2 Dendrobium catenatum
TACTAAGAATTTTATGCATGTGATCTTTAAAAAAAAAAAAATTCTTTTAATGTTTTTAATTTTTAATTTTCTTTTATTTTTTTCTATCCATGTGATCTTTGCATTCATCTTTCTTTATAATTTCTCTATTTGTTGTCGAATCTATCATCTATCAAGTTCGCTTTAAAATAGGAATACTGTAAGTGGTACTTTTTAACTCTCTAGGCACTACATGTTGTCAAATATCTTCTCTATCCTCAATAACTAGTCCTCTGCTATCAGTGGCTCTA
>NW_021589119.1:0-297 GCF_001605985.2 Dendrobium catenatum
ACCGTGCTTTGATTTCAGTTGTAGGCTTTGGTGACCTGCTGGGCTATTGTTGACCTGTAATCAGCAAAAACAAAAAGAAGAGAAAAAAAAATCAAATCCTACCTACTCGCTGCCAACCCACGTCGCTCCCGCACGTCGTAGCCACGACGTCTCGTCATTTGCACGATCTCGACGCTCCTCCCACGTCGCCTAGGAGCGTCGTTAAAAAGCCGAAGGGAATGAGAGAGCAGGGCTCTCTGACGTTCGGCTCACTCTTCTCCGCTCAATCTCTCTCACGCGATTCTCCCGAGCTCTCCT
>NW_021589120.1:0-240 GCF_001605985.2 Dendrobium catenatum
TTCTTAATAATGGGAAGTCACACTTAGGGAAATTTGATCCAAAATCTAATGAAGGAGCATTTTTAGGATATTCAAGTGTGAGGAAATTTTTTAGGGTGTTTAATAAGAGAACATTGGTGGTGGAGGAGACTACTCATGTAGTATTTGATGAATTTGATCTTAAGAAGTCTAGAGTAAAGGATGATGATGAAGTTGAAATTTTGGAGAAGAGGGTAGAGCCCCAAAATACTGAAGGAGTGG
>NW_021589121.1:0-216 GCF_001605985.2 Dendrobium catenatum
GAGAAGAAAAACTGCAGCAGCCCCAATTCAAGAAGAAGATGAAAGGTCAAGTTAATCAGAAGAAAGAAAAGGGGAAAGGAGAAAAGAAATAAATAGCTAATTTTTAATTCAATAAATGAATTAAAAATCAGCTCATAGTGAGCTAAAATTCCACTAGACATTAATGAGATAGAGGAGTCAAAAATCAAATATAAGTATTTGATTTGACCCCCCCCC
>NW_021589122.1:0-1760 GCF_001605985.2 Dendrobium catenatum
CTGTCAAAAAAAATAGTAAGAAAGTTATCTCGAAGCCTAAGATAGAGCTATTATTTGGTTATCAAAAAAAAAAAAATATTTTACTTCTTAAGACTTTCAAATGTGATTATGCACATGTTTATTAATATCCTGTTGGGTCAAATAATTGGGAGACTTCATATCGCTATCCATTCCTTTTGATTCATTATTGTGATTAAAAAAATTAAGATTTAAAAAATCAGAATATAGAGAGAGTGATCAATTGTAAGTTTAACGTTCATAAAACTCTCAGTGTTATAATGAGGAAGCTAAGGACTCGAAAGTTGTTGATTACAACAAAGACAAAAATGTATAATTATAGATGTTACAAAATGAGGTCAATTCACTTAACAATAAAATAAAATAGAGATATAAATAGTATAAGATGAATTTACTTCAAATTGGTTTAATCACGTTAATCTCTTAAGGAGATCCCTCAATAATTGAAGAAATTCTTCTGTGCGGACACCAGATGATTCGGAGGCCAACCAGAACGTGCCACATCACCCAACACACAAAGGTACATGCATTGTTACCGAGCAAAGAAATGACATGATGTGTTCGGGTTGGCCTATGAACGGCGTCTGGTGTCTGCACTGAATAATTTTTCCAATAATTGAGGCTTCATTTTGAAAAATGCCTTCTAAAATAGTTTTCTAGTACATTATTTTTTAATTCAAAAAATTTTTGTGCTAAAAAGCTATTTTAAAAAGTAACAAGAAAGTTATCTCAAACCAAGCCTTATTGAATAACATTGATTATTTGGATGAATTTTTTTGGTGTGGAGGTTGGTTGCATTTCCTTGGGTTGCTTATCATCATTGCAAGGAGTCAAAAACTTCTTCAAATAAATTTATTTTATCAGCTAGTGAAATAGTAACTTCAATATTCGATAGCCCTCAGCGTTATGAATGGAACATTGTGATATAGACAAAATTTGAATTTATTTTTTTCTTAGGCTTCGTTCGGGACAACTTTAGATCTCTATTTTTCTTGCTTTCAAGAGATTTTTGTACTAACAAGTAGCTTTACAAAACATTAAAATAGTCATCCCAATCAAAGCCTTAAGTAGACCTCTTCATTCAAGCAAGCTAAGAAAATAATTATTTTCTTAATGACAAATATAACTATGACTAGAGACACATTAAGGCTTCGTTTGGAATTGTTTTTTTTACTGCTTCTTAAAGTAGCTTGAAATTTTTAATTTTTTATTAGAAAATCACTTTAAGAAGCAATAAAAAAGCCGTCCCAAAAGAAACTTAAATGGTGCATGTAGGTGGTTCATAAAATCTCATATTAAGTGGGAGAAATTGGTCTTTTATTTATCTTCTTCTCCTAGTGTAGGGGTGCAGCATTGGCTTCTTGATTTTTCCTCTTCCTAGATGAGATGAGAACTACTTGGCCGGCAAATTCAACCAGCAAATGAATTATTTAGCACTAATGAAGCTTTCATATACGACACCTCTATAGTGCTAAGAAGGTTCTTGTTATATTAGAAGCAAATAACTAAGAAAGAAAAAAACAATTTTTTTTTTCAATGAGTTCAGCATTGCAACATGTAAGAAATTGAATCAGCTTTCTTGCTACTTTTTAAAACAAAATTTTAACGTAATTCACATGTGGCTATCGGGTCATGACAAGGATAATCATCCGTTGAGTATTCTCCCTGAAGGTTTATCATAATTTGTCTGGATTGCCCTATGAACAAATCTTGCATAGGGTGAAATTGGATATCATTCACTC
>NW_021589123.1:0-1019 GCF_001605985.2 Dendrobium catenatum
CAAAAGACTACTTTCAAATAGTCTATGTAGAGAAAAAAAATTTCTAAAAACTTCTAAAAATGGTTCGATCTCTTTCTTTTTTTCCCACAAAACCTTAGAAAAAAAATATCATCATCATCAAGCCTTTGTCCCACTACGTGGGGTCGGCTCATAATTATTCAACAAGTTTTACGCTGACGATCAACTACCTAACGCAATCCTCTACTTTTCTCGTCCAGAACTTGGGACCCAAAATCTTAACAAAATAAAATTTTGAGGACTGAAATTAACTAAAGAATCCTTTTTATTTATTAAAATTATATTTTAAGGGTGGGCAATAACGCAATTGCCTAAATATTACATGAACAAATCCAATTCAAGGTGACTCAGCCCAATCCCAACCCATTGACAGGAAAAATTATTAGGCCCTCCCACCTGACGTAGAGCTACGTCCTCCCACCGCCAAAATCGGGCTAAAAAATGAGAAATACCAAACAAATACCGAGCAATACCAAACAATAACGAGGAATATCATCATGTGAAGACCAATACCGAGTTATACCGAGCTATACCTAACAATACCCAGCAATACAAAAAAATACCTAGTTTTTCCTAGAAAAAACTATGTATTTTTTTGTATAACTCGGTATTGCTCGGTATAACTCGGTATAACTCGATATTGATTTTCACATGATGATATTCCTCGTTATTATCAAATAATACCTAGCAAAACTGAGCAAAAACCGAGTTTTTTGACGGTGGGAGGACTTAGCTCTACGTCAGGTGGGAGGACCTAATAATTTTTCCATTGACAGGCCCTCCTATCAATTCGTTGGTTCAATATTTTTGAAATGTATTACACTTACTGGTTTAATCTATATTGATTTCAGATCTATCAAAGCAAATAATTAAGACCAATTATCACACACGTGCACAACGTTTTGCGAATTTTAGAACACGACAAACCCTAATTGATTTTTTAGGTTCCCTTAGGCTATCGAAGTTCCAACAGAAAACTAACAATAAAGATGGGTGTTGTC
>NW_021589124.1:0-238 GCF_001605985.2 Dendrobium catenatum
GTGCATCATCCTTGCCGATACACTGGATCATCCTGGATGATACATGTGGCACAGATTTAGAATGTTTTAACTTTGGCCGAAATGATCAATTATTATGCATCGTCCTGGACGATACACCTAATCGGCCCGGACGATCTGCTTTTTCAATGGTCGTCCCGCCTGACTCCTCGGGACGATCGCCTGTGTCTAATCGTCCTGGCTGATATCTGATCGGCCAGGACGATCGGACTGCCTTTTT
>NW_021589125.1:0-307 GCF_001605985.2 Dendrobium catenatum
GATCGAACATTTTGGCTGGACTCCCTATTAGGTAAAACATAATAGCACTCACTAAACCCTAATACTCACCTCATTCTTTTTTTCTTAGCAAAAATAATTGAGCTAATTGTTAAATCTCAACCTCTCGTTCTCATGTTAATCCCACGGCTACAAGGAAGGATCCGTGGGAAGCACGGCTTAATCACGTGGAACACCTACCATAGATGGGCAGCAAATTTAGAAAGAGTTATATTTCATTATTATGTAGTTATTTGTTTCTTTATTAAAGATCTTGTATAGATCTATCAATAAGGATTGTATAGTATAA
>NW_021589126.1:0-467 GCF_001605985.2 Dendrobium catenatum
GCTGTTTGGAGGCTTCAAACAGCTCCCAACTCGTCTCAAGGTTGCCGGAGTTGAAGGAGGAAGAGAGTAGAAACCTTCCTTTGCTGTTTGGAAGCTTCAAACAGCTGCCTTGACCACTACGAGCTCGCCGAATTTGAGGGAGAAAGGCGTAGAGACTTCCTGAAGCTTAAGATCCCGGAAACTCTGGCGAATGAGAGGAACGGAGCTCTCGGGGGGTTCGGCCAAGGGTCCAGGCGGAATCGGGAAGGTATTCCGCACGTGAGGAAGGAAGCTCGGGCGCGAGAGCTGTCCGTCGCGGTCTCTGTTCGGGACGGAACACACGCGGGAGCTGAATCCCGCTCCTCTCTCCCGCTCGTTTGCTCTCTGCGTCGGGACGGAAGACCCGAAAACCAAAGGGGGAGCCGAATCCTCCAGGAGGTTCGGCCGAAGGCGTCGCACGCAAGGGTCCTCGGTTTCGCCGGGCTGAG
>NW_021589127.1:0-451 GCF_001605985.2 Dendrobium catenatum
TGATTTTGGCAGAAGCAAATCTAGAAAAAGAATCCTCTTTTACTTTGGACAGAAAGTTTTCGGACGAATTCCTATGTGGCTTATTGACTAAGACCTTTTGACGCTTGCTTGAACTGGCCATTTGAAAGAGATCTAGAGTAAGAAAGGAGTTGAAAGTGATGTTTAGAGAGTGATAATTGAGTTGAAAAGACTGCCTATATATTAAAAACAATTCGTTCGTACCAAACAAAAATAATTCGTTACGTACGAAATTTTCGATCGTCTCGTACGAAAATATTTCATCCCGGATGATGATGACCAAAAAACATTTTGGCACTCAAACAAAAAAACTACAATTCAAAAATAAAACAAAATAAATACCAAAAATAACGAAGAAGCACAGACTCTAAAAGGAAAAATCACACAAACAAAATTATAAACACATAAAAAACATTTAATTAATAAACAAATA
>NW_021589128.1:0-490 GCF_001605985.2 Dendrobium catenatum
AATACTTGGAGGATGCCTCCAAGGAGTGGACGTAGGTCAAGTTGACCGAAACACTATAAATTTCTGTGTTATTATTTTCTTGCTTCCGCACTTTAATTTCTGCATTATTTTTGTCTTATGATGTGATTTGGTTTTGGTTTGTGATCTTATTGCTTTTGTTGAAAAGAATTTTTAAAAATACAAATTCACCCCTCCCCCCCTCTTGGTTAGCTTGGTCCAGTTCTATAGGGCTTAACACCCCTAACGAACTTTCAAGTGGTATTAGAGCGGGATTCAAAAAATTTTAAGTTTGAAAAGTTTTTGATTTTGATCCATGGCTAACCTTGGGAATCGTATTACCCGACCTCCCCTGTTCGATAACCTACCTTTTGATTTTTGGAAAACCCGCATGTCAACGTTTTTACAATCTACTGATTATCGCATGTGGATGCTTATCAAAGAAGGCTATTCTCTACCTTCTCGTGAAATTAATGGTATTAAAACTGAAGTT
>NW_021589129.1:0-743 GCF_001605985.2 Dendrobium catenatum
TCTCTACCGCCGCGAATATTCCAGGACGCAACATAAAGTATTTTATATTAAACAAATCAACTCAAAAGTTAATGAATGGAGTAAAGACTTGCTAGCTCAGATTTGAGTCTGAATTAGCTCGAGCATCAAAATTACTCGGGTAAAATGGACATTATTAGCATTGAAATAGAAATGTTTAGAGTCTCGTCATAGGGGTTGAAAGTCTTGATCATGACCAAAATGGGTCAGCTTGATAATGAAAGTCAATGCCTCTTTTAAAAAAAAAATCAGAGCCTCATTGTAGAGACTAAAGTCTTAATCTTCTCTAGATATGATTCGTATAATTAAGACAGTTATGTCTTCTTCAAAGGAGGACTAAAGCCTCATCACATGGACTAAAAATATTTATTGAGTCTAAATCTGATTTGCTCGATGAGGATAGTCAACACCTATTTCAAGCGAAGATTAGACATTGTTGTAGGGATCGAAAGTTTTAATTACCTCTAAATTCAATCTATTCGATGAAAATAATCAATATTTATTTTAAGGGAAGATCGGAGCCTGGTCGTACAAAAAAAATTCTTGGTGATACACCATAAGAAAATTATCTTGATCATGCACAAATCTTGAAGCAAAATTGAGTTGGAAACCTCAAAGATTAAATTCAGGAGCATTTGAACTCCAATTTCAGCAAGCTTATAGTTAAACTGAGCGTCTTGGAAACACAAACCCAATGACATCAAACTCAACCCAATCCGAGCCCA
>NW_021589130.1:0-279 GCF_001605985.2 Dendrobium catenatum
GGGCAACTTTGACTCAAACCATGGTCAAATAGATCCTTTAATACCTTCAACATCAAGTTGATATTTCAGGAATATCTGAGCAAATGCAAGGATACTTCAAATCAATTGCAAGCTTTATACAGTCCCTTGTTGGACTTCTACTCCTTGGGCAAGGTCTTAACATCGATCTCAAAAAAGGCAGTAACGGTCTAAAGATAGACCTTCTTCACTTTTGATTCGGGATATACGCGGCGTTCGCCCCCTCCCAATCAAAGCAAAATCAATCCCAGGGGGATTCGA
>NW_021589131.1:0-415 GCF_001605985.2 Dendrobium catenatum
GAAGAAAGAAGAAGAGAAATAAATCTGGGCGTGACATCTGGTATGGCTTCCCGGAGATCCGCCCCCACCTACAAACGACATCAAAAATGGGTCCAAAAGAAGACCCACGATGACGTCCCTCCTGACGGTCGACACCTTGGAGAATCCTCTAGGGGATCCCGTCGCCCTCTATCTCCTTCGAAAGAAGAGACTAACTTCGATCGTAGCCCATTGATCGAAGAAATTTCCTTGCCTAATCAAGAACCAGAGATCCAGTGGCGTCGCCGTTCGGAGATCCGAGTATTGGAAGGAGAGAAAGAAGGAGAAGAAAACATAAAAGAAGGAGAAGAAAATCTAGAGGAAAATCTAGAAGAAAATCTCAAAGAAAATGTAGAAGGAAATCTCGAAGAAAATATAGAAGAGAATCTTGAAGAAA
>NW_021589132.1:0-310 GCF_001605985.2 Dendrobium catenatum
AAATTTTGAAGTTTCCAACTAGCTTTTTGCCTCGAGAATCGTGCCCGATCAAGATAATTTTTGCTTGACGTATCAGATATAATATAAAATAGATTAATAATTCATAAATAATGCTCATCTCAAAGTAAGTTTAAATATTTTAGAATTCATTATGATCAAAGTTTGATCATAATATTAAAAAAAATATATAATAAAGAATGAAAAGACTTTCACCAGGAAATAAATTGTTGTTATGAAATTCAAAATCTGGAAAACATATAGGGCATATAAATTTACCTCAAAATCCCATTCACCATATAATTTTGGATCA
>NW_021589133.1:0-484 GCF_001605985.2 Dendrobium catenatum
TATGATTGCAATCAAAATATGAAATTTCATTAAGACATCAATATGTCATCATATTGATTGGGATGAACATGTTATTAAGCAAGTTTGCTACACAACATTTGAGCTATCCTCATATGACAATGGAAAATTTACAATGTTCAACCAGGCTCATCCACCATTAACAATCAACAATGGTTGTAAAGAATACGATGACCGCTTGCGGACAATAATAATTAGCATACAATGAGTGTAGTAGATTTCCAAAATTCGATGATCAGCTAATCCCACAAGCAAAGGTTAACGAAGAGTAAGAAAAGCAAATGACTTTTAAGCATCATGAAGAAGGGAAGGAATTTTAGATGAATACATAAATATCAAAGTTCAAAGTGACACATAATCCTTCCACAATCGATATAAGTGGACATGCAAGCAAATATAGGAGATTCCTCTAATCAACACACAAAGAAATAATGGATGCAAGCATCTACAATAAGGCAGGAGATTA
>NW_021589134.1:0-200 GCF_001605985.2 Dendrobium catenatum
AATATAATTAGTACATTCTTAAGAGGGCAAGACTCTCTTATGTGGCACATGCTTGCACACCAATATCATACACCCACTAAAGAAATTAATGGTATTAAAATTGAAAAACCTTTTGATGAATGGACTGCATTAGAGAGGGAATTAGATGAATTAAATGCTAGGACATGTAATACTTTGCATTGTGCACTTCTTCCAGATGA
>NW_021589135.1:0-454 GCF_001605985.2 Dendrobium catenatum
ATTTTTGCTCTAAAGTTAATGTGAATGGAGCTTTTGATTTGAGAAATTTTTCTGCTCCACCATCCTTCAATTTCAAAGCTTTCCTTCTACAAATCTCCTTTAAGTCCATCCTTACTTTTATGTTATCTTTCGATTTTTCTTTGATGTCCATAACTGTATAAAAAATATTATCAAAAATATTTTTCTCTATATGCATAACATCCAAGTTATGTCTAATCAAGTTTGTTCTCCAATATGGCAAAGACCAAAAAATACTTTTCTTGGTCCAATTATGGTTGACACCATATTCTGGCAATCCGAACTCAGCTAATGTTGGAGATTCCATTATGGTGGGCAAGAACTTTACTCTTTCAAAAATTTCTTCACTACTGAACCTTGGAGGAGGCTGAAATATCACCATTTTATTTTTAGTAAATACTTCTTTATTTCGCCTGAAAGGATGACTTTGAGGCAA
>NW_021589136.1:0-389 GCF_001605985.2 Dendrobium catenatum
CTCAAATAATTCTTATTGATAAAGAGGTATAAAAATGCCACACTCATTTATTTCTTTCCACTATATCTTTAATACTTAGAAAAATCCTTGCATTATACGATAATTTCAACTCTTGAATTTGAAACTTTATGATTTCTATTTAATTAATTTTGTGGTGATTATTATATTTCATATTTTGGCTTTCTAGAGTGAACATTGAACCTGTTCAACTCTTCTTATCTATTTTTTTTTTTATAAATTTGAGTCTTTTCTTTATCCCATAAAGAATTTAATGTTTTCTTTAAAAAAATTTTAAAATTTTCTTCTTCACCATCTATTAGATTTGTCTATAGAAACTTACTTTTTTAGCAAATTTTTCTTTTTATTGATGATGAAAGGGGGAGGTTATT
>NW_021589137.1:0-258 GCF_001605985.2 Dendrobium catenatum
TCCTTCTGAATATTAATGTTTTAAATCTGAGTGGTTCTGCTGCTTTTAGATTTTTGAATATGTGGCTAATGCATGATAGTTTCAAAAAGGTTGTTGAAAATAATTGGAATGCCCCTGTTTTTCCTGATAATAATATTAGTGGTATGTTGAGATTGTGATCGAAACTTACTAGACTTAAACAATGCCTGAGGTATTGGAATAAATTTGTTTTTAAAAATGTATTCTCTAATATTATTGAAGCTGAGTCGAGAGTTGATG
>NW_021589138.1:0-302 GCF_001605985.2 Dendrobium catenatum
GAGGGAGTCGGAGTTTCCACCAGCCGCAGGATGGGTCAGGGCTCGTGGCTTGAAGTCCCTTGGAGAAGGGCAGCGTAGTACCCGTCAGCCGCAAGATGTGTCCAGGCTCGCGGTTGTATCTTTGATATTTTGTTATTTGTTTTTATTCCTTTTTATGGCTTTTCGTCATTATCTTCATCTTCTTCCTCCTCCCCATCTTCGTTTGGCCGCCGGATTCTAGCCTCACTCGAAAACCCCTCTTTTCCCCATCCAACACCCACAGCCAAAACCCATGCCCGACCCCATGTCGCCGGCCTCCATCC
>NW_021589139.1:0-304 GCF_001605985.2 Dendrobium catenatum
TAATAATAATAAATCTAAAAAAATATAATAAATTATTAAAAACTCAATAAATCATTTTTAAAAGTAATAAATCATCTAAAAATTAATAAGTCATTAATAACTCATTAAATAATATAAGGATTAAAAAATGATTAATTAAAATACATTAAAGAATCAATCTTATTTATCAATCTTAACAATTAAAATTCAATCTAAAATAAACTCCAAAAATATTAAAGGTACTAAAATTTAGAGCTGAACATAAAATTCTCTTTAACTTTTTAGCAGACTAAATTCTATCACTTAGAAAAATTCAATCAATGAT
>NW_021589140.1:0-243 GCF_001605985.2 Dendrobium catenatum
CTACCATAACTCCATCAACTAATCTAGTTGGTTTTGTATATCCATCCTGGACTAACATCCACATTCGATAATCAAGTGACTGTAAGAAAGTAGACATACGTGTTTTTCAAAAATCAAAAGGAATATTGTCGAACAGTAAAGGTCTAGTGATAGAGTAACCCTCAGGTGTGTTTCGGTTTCCAAATGTAGCCATCTACATTAATCAGAAAGTAGTTCAAACTTATGATTTTGAAACGATGCTCT
>NW_021589141.1:0-283 GCF_001605985.2 Dendrobium catenatum
CACGTGCTTCTTCAGCCAAATCCTGTAAATCTACCGCAGCTAAAAAAATGAAGGTTTTAGCTTGCTATGAGATAAATAGTTCTTGTTTAAAACATGATTTAACTTAAATTCTGCTCAAACCCATTATAAATCCTGTAGCCCGAGAGCTCTTTTTGCATAAATCCAATTTATTTGATTATTATAGTTATGCTGTTATAATTTTCATTACTGATTATAATTATTAATAATTGATAATTATAATCTCTATTATTTTTAATTAGTGAGAATTATAATTATTCTTAAT
>NW_021589142.1:0-273 GCF_001605985.2 Dendrobium catenatum
CTAAAACTAAGTAAAAAACAAATCAGCCCTTATATTGATGCTAAAATTTTTAGAAATTATCATAAATCTAAATTTAATTAAAAATATAAACTAAGGTTTAAAAGGCTCATAATTAAACACCTAATCAAAGAAAAACAAATCCTTAATACTAACCTTCAAAATTAATGATATTTTAAAAAATAAGGGAAAATCACTAATTAATAAAACATTAATTAAAAATAATAAAAATACTAAATAAATTTTAAAATTTTAAAATTACCCCCCATAAGTTAA
>NW_021589143.1:0-2569 GCF_001605985.2 Dendrobium catenatum
AGCAGAAAATCCGTGAGTTTCTGAAACCATTGGCGCGGCGCTTATTTGAGCCCATATAGCGATTTTTTAAGTTTGCAAACATGTGTTGGTCTGTGCTTGTCTATAAAACCTGGTGGTTGACGCATATAGATGTTTTCTGTGAGGTCGCCATGCAAGAATGCATTAAATACGTCGAGTTGGAGAGTGGACCAGTTGTGGTGAAGGGCAAGGGTAAGAAGCATTCTGATTGTTGTCATTTTCGCTACTGGGCTGAAGGTTTCGTTGTAATTTACACCGTGTGTCTGATTGAACCCTTGAGCTACCAAGCGCGCTTTATAGCGATCAATCGATCCATTTGGTAGAGTCTTGATTTTGAATGTCCATTTACACCCAAGAATTGGATCGTTGCTGGGTGGAGGAACAAGCGTCCACGTGCCTTTCTGATTAAGCGCCTGTATTTCCTCAGTCATAGCGGATATCCATTGTGGTGATTGTGCTGCTTGTTTGTACGTCGTTGGTGTGGCTGCAGAAGTTACGGTTGTAGATAAGTCAAATATTTGTTTGGTTTTATGAATACCTGATTTTGCCCTGGTCTGCTTTGGATGCTTAGGAGCGGTAGGAGGTGGGATGATACGAGTTGGAGATTGGATGGCTGCTGTGGATTCGCTGGTTGTAGTGTCCGTGCGAGCCAGAGATTTGTTTATAATTGGTGAAGGAATGCTACTTGATGATATAGAGCATGCTGGTTGCCGTGTCAGAGATGTAGGTATTAGTAGCAGTGGATTAATGGAAGTGGTTGTGTTGGTGGAAGACTGAGGATTGCTTTTAAAAGATGATAAGTCAGCGTAAGGAAATAATTGTTCGTTAAACTTAACATGTCGAGAGATACGAATTTTATTTGTAAGCGGATCCAGACAGCGATAACACTTGTGTTGAGACGAGTAGCCGAGAACGATGCATGATTGCAATCGCGGTGATAGTTTGTCTTGCGAGTACGATCGGAGCCACGGAAAGCACAAACAGCCGAACGTTCTTAGATGATCATAGGATGGGTTTTTGTTGTGCAGCAGCTGATATGGAATTCTTTGTGCAATGGCTTTGGACGGAAGTCTGTTGATGAGGTAATTTGCCGTGGATACCGCCTCCGCCTAGAATTTGGAGGGTAGATGGGATGTGTGCAGAAGAGCTCGGGTGGTCTCCAACAGATGCCTGTTCTTGCGTTCAGCAGTTCCGTTTTGTTCTGGGGTGTGGGGACAACTAAGTTGATGAGCAATGCCATGAGTAGAGAGGAAAGTGGTGAATTGAGTACTGTTGAACTCGCCTCCACCATCAGATCTAAACATTTTCGGGGTAGCATTAAATTGATTTTTAATAAGTGCACAAAATTGAGAAAATTTCGAAAACGTTTCGTTCTTGGAACGCATCAGATATAACCAGGTAAATTTTGAAAAATCATCTATGAAAATTACAAAGTAATTGAATCCATTGAAAGATTGTGCTGGGGCAGGACCCCAGACGTCCGAATGTATTAAAGAAAATATGCTGGTAGAACTAGTAGAGTTTGTATTAAATTTGAGCTTATGGCTTTTAGCCAAATTACAAGAAGTGCAAGAAAGTTGTCCGGAGATGTCCGCCCCATTGGGTAGAAGCTGGCGAAGGTTGGGAAGAACCCCTTGATGAGGGTGGCCGAGCCTGTTGTGCCACAGGTTTGCTGAAGTCTTGTTCGCTAAATGAACTTCCGGTCGCTCGATGGGAGAGTGCCGGATGGTGTACAGTCCATTATGCATTTGACCACGAAGAAGAGGGCGATTGTCCTGAAGATCCTTAATCACAAAGCCATTAGCATCAAAACAGATAGAAACTTGGTTGTGGTTAGTTAACTTGGAAATAGAAATTAAGTTATGCGTGAGGGTAGGAACATGAAGGAGATTTTGAAGATGTAACTTACGAGCCGAGTCGGGTAAAGGAAGAAGACCCTGTCCCGAGTTTTGAATGGAGAGGGAGGATCCATTTGCAATGGACACCGAATCTTGACCGTGATAGTTGGATCGCTGTTGCAGATTTGTGATATCCGGTGTGAGGTGGGCGGAAGCCCCGGAATCAAGAACCCACTCGCTGATAGGAGTTGAGGATTGTTGTGTCATCAAGGCTCGTTGAGGTGCTGGAGATTGCATCGGTGCGTATTTGAGATTGCACCGGTGCCAACAGTTTAGAGCGCTGTGACCGCGTTTCCCGCAAATTTGACAAGTTGGGCGATCCGATTTCTTTGGAGCGGCGGTCTGTTCGGTTGGACCCGAGTTGTCTTGTCTTGGTGCGGATGATCGATGCTTGGCCGATCGATATTGATTTTTCCCACGGTAATTGCCAGAGTTTTGCACATAGAGTGCAGTTGTGTCGGAGGTCGCCGAGCTATCTTTTTGACTTTCTTGCTGGATATTAATCTCTTCACTGCATAAGAGGGAGTAAAGAGTGTCAAGATCAATGGGTTGAAGAGATGTACGTATTGTCGTTTTGAAAGAGTTGTATGTGGACGGTAATCCATTCAAAATGTAGAGGATAATATCCTCGGTGTCGAGTTGTGAACCGGAGA
>NW_021589144.1:0-213 GCF_001605985.2 Dendrobium catenatum
AGCCATCGCTGAGGCAACTTTGGTTTGGTGTGCTGAGAGAGATACCATTTGGTTTCTTCAACTTTTCTTTTTTCCCATAGCAGCTTGCCTTACAAGGTTTACAATAACAACGACAACAACAACCTCAAGTTTTTGTCCCACACTATGTGGGGTCGGCTACATGAATCATTTTTCGTCATTGTGTCCGGTTAAAAGTTAAATTCTCATTTAAAT
>NW_021589145.1:0-743 GCF_001605985.2 Dendrobium catenatum
TAATACTTGCAACATGTGATGAACACCATTAAGGGCTATTTGAACTGAGTGCAGTAAGTATGAGGATGTTAATTTAATTAGGTTTGTGAGTCAAGTTCAGCTATGGCCTAGAGTCGACCCAATCAAAACGTGTTGTACTAGAACCTAACATATTTATCACATGGGTTCGAATGTGTTAACCCCTTGACATCTTAGCATTGCTTGGAGATCTAGCATACCCACGTCGTGTAAGAGAAATGTCGTCAGAGATACTTGAGATTTTATATGGAAACTTCTAGAAAGGAAAAAATAATGAGGCATTGCCTAGTTGAAATGATTCCACTAGTAGTTGTTATCGGCTATAAATTTTATCGTTCTACATTGTTTAGGAAGGTGTTGACATAATGTAATATATTTATATTGCATTTCATGATAGAAGTCAGAAGAATCCATGGGATATAGAAGTTGTCTTTTGGATATTGTTTGTTGTTTGTTTTGTTTTTCTTTTGAAGGAGATGAGATTCAGCATAAATCTTGGTGTTGATGTCAGAAGAAAGAGTTTGCATCAATGACATGCATTGGCCTTATAGGTAATGACGTATTGACGTCGTTGTCAGGGGCGGATCCCCATTGAGTTGAGGGGGGGCATTAAAAATTTTGCCCCCTCTCAAAAAAAATTTTTGCCCTCATTTAATCAATCATAAGCATCTTTGCCCATCCCCCACAAAATTTTTTTTTTTTTTGCCCACCCTGAAAAAAGAAGT
>NW_021589146.1:0-236 GCF_001605985.2 Dendrobium catenatum
ATAAACACAAAAACAACAACATGCAACCTTTTGTTACGTTTATAGCACTAGTCTTGGTATCTGTCATGTAAATAAGCCCGGTTAGCAACGTTCAATGAGACAAAAAATATGAAATTTACCTGCAGCTCACTCATTTAGATTTAGCTTCTTAATGCAATTTCCTTATTCCCTTCTCATCAAGAATAAGTTTACATGGTAATTTTTGGAAGGCAGATGGGTTTGTAGATAAGACACTA
>NW_021589147.1:0-232 GCF_001605985.2 Dendrobium catenatum
TTGTACAGTCATGGCTTTTCTGTTGTCTTTCTTTCTGGTTAAAAGCCATGTATTGTATTTGTAGATGAATGTTTTGAGGAAAAAGAAAAAGATAGTTGTTTTGTTCCGCTGTGTTTGAGGATTCATAGTAGCTCTATGTTTGTGTATCTGTTGAGTTTAATTAGTTGGAAGATTCAGTTCCAAACAAAATTCCATAACCAGATCCTGGTCAGTCCGTCCGTTTCCGTGTCGC
>NW_021589148.1:0-241 GCF_001605985.2 Dendrobium catenatum
TAGGAGAGAAATAGGAGAAGCTTATTTAAGGCTAAGTTTAGGGTTTATTTTGTTTATGCATAATTTTTTATTTGAGATTTGTTGTAATTTTTTTTTTCGTAAAGGCTTTTTAGTGCTGTCTAGGTTATTTGGAGAGTCGATCTACTTCTCGAATTGTAATTCACTTCTATCTTTCTTTCTTATTGAAGTTACAATAAAAAATTTGTCATCTTTATTTGTATTTCTACAGTTTTCCATTGTG
>NW_021589149.1:0-243 GCF_001605985.2 Dendrobium catenatum
ATAATAAATATTATTTTTTAAATAATAATAAAACTTACATAATAATGATGCTATGATTCTAAATATGCGACAAAAAATTAATATAATTAAAAAACTATGAAGTAAAAAACTTACAAAATTAATTAAAATAATTCTTTTTAAAATTAAAAAATATGTTGTTTTTTTTTGGGGACATTTAGGTCATTTAAGGCAAACTCACGCACACAACACAACGCATACACATAGACTCGAACCCTGGACCTC
>NW_021589150.1:0-1663 GCF_001605985.2 Dendrobium catenatum
GGAGCAAAAAATAAAATTCAAGGGGTCAGATTATAAATAACCTTGATTATACTAAGAGTTTAATTTTTTAGGTCGACAATTTCCCTTCCCCCCTGATAAGTTGATAATTCTATCAAATGAAGTGATGCGAGAGTTAAATGATACATTTTGAAGGTATATTACAATTTTTTTCTAAAATATTATTCATGTTTATCGACAATGAATAATAGGGACCGCATCTTTTCGTAATTATCATAATCAAATAAATCAACTCCTGAGCTTGTCCAATGGACACACTCAAACTCTAGTAGGCACATACAATCAACAACAGTTCGATGGTGGCGGCCGCCAACAATAATAACATCAAGTCTTTATCCTACTAAACGGTGTTAAATATAGAATTTTTATGCTTGATTATTTATAATTTTTATGGCCCCATATTGAAAAAAAGGAAAATATGTGTGTACAAAGATGTTAAAAGAAAATTAGTTGTGATGAACAGTAATAAATAGCATCATTTTGTGGCAATTACGTTTATACCAACAAAATTACACTTATTTATTAAACTACAAATCAAGTGCTTCTATTTACAATATTAACCTCAAAATAACCTTAATTTATTATTTTCATAATTATATGATGGTATTATGAATAAACACACGGATTTATGAATTTATTTTAATAGCTTAAAAGGAAGCTTTCAAAAATAAAAATGTCAATAACACAAAAAAAAAAAATCACAATGCCTTTTTACATAAAATCATCCGTTGATTTAAGGGCTCTTTTATTGAAAAAGGAATACACGAGCTTACTTTTTGATTTAAGGGCTCATGTTTATCGACAATGCATATTATTTACTGTTGCTCCTTCATTTTTATATTGTGCACATGTTACAAGATAATTTGTCGCTTCCTTTTAAGAAATATCTATTGCTTTATAAAATTTAACTTTCTAACAAATCAATAGCTATTCCATTCATACATTCATGGAATTATTTGACATCAACAAAAACTATAATTGTTTAAGCAAAGCAGTAACAATTCTCTAAACTCATTGCAAATTTTTTATATAAATTCTTTTTACTTTTACACTTCAACTTTTAAAAAAAATGTGCCTTTTACGATTGAATTGTAAAATTTTATTCATATGCATCTACATTTAGTCAGTAGATCTTGAATTTTATTAATTATGTAGAATTTAACGATTTACTTGGCTTCTTTCACGTGTTTGAAGTAAACTATACTATTCATTTTTTATAAGAATTATTGGTTGAGAAAGTAGTAATTTTTCACCCCTTTAGCATGATGCATCATGGATAGTTAGGAGACCACTTGCACACTGGAGTTTTTAATTGCCTTTTTATAAGATTTCTCTAAAAGTAAATCATTGCTTAAATGTATCCAAGTAACACCCAACCTCTAAATTATTCCTTATGATACTATTATTTCAGTAATTGGATAAATCTAATGATCTTTCTGAAAATCTAATGATCTTCTGATATTGATATACTAATGATCTTTTGATAAACAAGTAGAAAAATTTTTCATTCAATAATGGAGAATACTAATCACATGGCACCGAAGTGTGCATTCTATGATAAAAAATTATTTAAATTTTTGTTATATGGTATATGTAATTCAATTTATTTTAATTCAAATATAATAGAAGTATAAATCATCTATAT
>NW_021589151.1:0-220 GCF_001605985.2 Dendrobium catenatum
AAGACAGATTGGTGGATTAGTTTTTGGAAGTTAAGGCTGACATCTAGAGAATTTCCTAATTAGCTTTGCACTTATGTTGGGTGAATGCTTCTAGAGCTAATGCAAATAAAATTTTGATTTAGTTAGTTGCTAATACAATGCATGCTGGTTGAAGGTCTGAATCATGTATTCTTTAGACTTTAAAA
The DNA here is from genome assembly GCF_001605985.2 of Dendrobium catenatum. NCBI lineage: Eukaryota > Viridiplantae > Streptophyta > Magnoliopsida > Asparagales > Orchidaceae > Dendrobium > Dendrobium catenatum. The sequence goes on from NW_021589151.1 coordinate 186, forward strand.
ATATGCTTATATAAAAATAATTTTTAGAATGAGAC
>NW_021589152.1:0-945 GCF_001605985.2 Dendrobium catenatum
AATCTGTATAGACTAAAGGAAGCTAAACAAAGTCACTATGAATGATCATTTTTCCCACTATGAATGATAATTTTTCCCAAAGATCTTTTTACCTTGCCTTTCCATAATTATATGCTTGATAGGCTCGCAGGGCATTCTTTTATTTTTTCATAGATGGATATTCAAGGTATCACCATATTTTGTTAGCACCTAAGGACAAGGCATTGATTATAAAGAGACATTCTCTTCAGTTTCTTTGAAAGACTCTTTTAGAATCATTATGGCACTTGTAGCTCATTATGATTTAGAGCTACACCAGATGGATGTAAAGACTGCATTCCTTAATGGAGACATTAAGGAAACTATAGATATGATGCAACCAGAAAATTTTCAATCTTCTGATTCAAAACATCTGGTATGCAAATTAAAGAAATCCATCTATGATTTAAAGCAAGCTTCCTGTCAATGGTATAAGAAATTTGATCAAGTGATTTCTTCATTTGGTTTTAAGAAAACACTGTTGATCAATGCATTTATCATAAGGTCAGTGGAAGTAAATTTATTCTCCTGGTATTATATGTCGATGATATTCTGCTAGCAAGCAGTGTTATAGGCTTATTGCATGAAACTAAGAGATTTCTTTCAAATAAAATTGAAATGAAAGATCTTGGAAATGAATCTTTTGTGTTGGGTATACAAATTCATCGGGATCGCTCCCGTGGTATACTTGGATTATCACAAACAACCTATATTGATAAAGTGCTTAGCAGATTTGGCATGAAAGATTGTGCACCAGGGGATACACCCATTGAAAAAGAGGATAAATTTAGTTTGCTTCAATGTCCAAGAAATAAAGTTGAAAATCAAGAGATGGATAAGATTTCTTATGCATCAACAGTAGGGAGTCTTATGTATGCTCAAGTTTGTATGCGTCCGGATATTGCGTACATTGTTGGAATGCTTGGT
>NW_021589153.1:0-449 GCF_001605985.2 Dendrobium catenatum
GCTTTCCATAATTTCCAGATTAATTTAGGCATAATTATGCTGCATCATCCAGGCCGATATTGAGTTCGTCCTGGCCGATTTTTTAAAATAAAGAATACCTAAATTGATCATGGCGGATGATTCTATCTGATTTGAGCCTATCATCTTGGCTGATACAAGGATCATCCAAGATGATTTGATTAATGACAGATGCTTAACCAGGATACCCTAATTAGGGTTTTTGTTTTTAGTTGGATCATCCTGGCCGATATGAACATCATCCTGGCAAATGTACTCAAAATAGAAAAACTCAAAAAACCCCTCAAGTGTGTGCGTGCAAGGTTATTTAGCATCATGAACCACTTTTACAATTGACTCAGGAAAAAGAAAAATATTACAGACTGACTCAACCTAAATCTACTCAATCTTGAGTTGGTCTTGAGTTGTGTTCGATCTTGTGGGCCTAAAAA
>NW_021589154.1:0-363 GCF_001605985.2 Dendrobium catenatum
AATGGTGCACAATCGTAGGATTCAATATCTGCCGTCCATTCAACCACTCCCTATTCGCCCCTGATCTCACGCTTATTTACGGGCCATGCCATTCCAGAAAATCTATAAATAGAGCCCTCATTCTTCACAAGAGAGAACTCAAGCAAGAGAGAGAAGAAAGAAATTCCTTCTCGACGGCCGCCGGACCACCGCCGGACCAGCGCTGGAGCACCGCCGCAGGAACCTCGTCGAACTACCACTGAAGCCTCGCCGGACCACTGCTGGAGTTTCATTGCACCACCGCCTTAAGGCCAGACGTTCAGACCCGACGTCCTGCTGAAGACCCAACGTCCTGCCAAAGGCCCGACGTCTTGCTAAAGACCT
>NW_021589155.1:0-255 GCF_001605985.2 Dendrobium catenatum
ATATACCACCTAAAACACACTTTTTCATCTATTCTAATGTCCGTTTAAGCCATCGCTAAAAATTCATATCGTAATATATAATTACTTATATAATTGTGTGTTGTAATTCTTTTCATAGGATCCTATGGTTCCTCAAAGATACTTTCATACATTCTGTTTGATATCAAGGAAAAGCGATTTTGGCTTCAAAAGGAACTCTTATTCTGATGAATAAATGGAAATTTCATCTTGTGAATTTTTGGCAATCTTATTTTC
>NW_021589156.1:0-248 GCF_001605985.2 Dendrobium catenatum
TTCCGGATCCGAGGAAATCTGTTTAGGTGTTATAAGTACTATATATGTATTCTGGTGCTATAAGCACATCTGTTCTGGTGCCGTGACCACAAAGGGAGGCATAAGGGGCCTGGATCCTATGAGATTCAGTCAGTGTCTGGGAAGGGAGGCATAAGGGGCTGGAATCCGTAGAGATTTCGTCAGTGTCAGGGCATTTATCTATGAATTACATAATATATGATATCTGATTTGATATGATTCTGATTTCC
>NW_021589157.1:0-249 GCF_001605985.2 Dendrobium catenatum
TGACTCACATATTTGATGATTTGATACATCAGAAGGTTGAGTGCTATGTAGATGATATTGTCGTCAAAAATCTTGGCCGAAATGATCACTTAAAAGATCTTAGAATCGTATTTGAAAGAATCAGAAAGTTTGATCTGAAGATGAATCCTCTCAAATGTGCATTCGGGGTCTCCTCCGGTAAATTCCTAGGTTATGTTATTCGTCATCGAGGCATAGAGATCGACCCCAACAAAATTAAGGCAATCACGG
>NW_021589158.1:0-250 GCF_001605985.2 Dendrobium catenatum
CTTAGTAGAATTGGATTGACAACACATAGCCCAGAAATGGTTAGAAATTCAAAATTTGAAAATCCAAATCTCAAGTTCTTTAAAAAGGCTAAAAAACTATTTAATTCAATATCTAAATCAAGGAATAAATTAGAGAAAGAAATAGACATTTTTCAAAAACTCATTCCATAAAATATATTTAATAGAAGATCAATGCACGAATTGCTGAATTAAGAACCAAGAATTTTCAAGCCCAAGTTTCGAACATATC
>NW_021589159.1:0-235 GCF_001605985.2 Dendrobium catenatum
GTGCATCTTTTGACATTGGGCTAATTTTGTGCCTCTCTCTTTTTTTTTTCATATTTGTGAACCTTTGCACATTTCTTTTGATTTTTGTACTCTTTGTACAATTTTCAAGAGTAATTGAAACAAATTCTTTCCAAGATCAATAATCTAAAATTTCAAATTTTTCTAAGTACATAAATATCACTTGAGCAAATAAATACGAAATAAGAAAACATCTAAATTGCAATAATAATATTAA
>NW_021589160.1:0-835 GCF_001605985.2 Dendrobium catenatum
GCTCCGATTAACCCGTTTTGACTCGTCACAAGTATATATATAATAATAATTGATACGTCGTCAAAAATTATCTTATTCGGGCACGAATCTCGATGCAAAATCAAGTTTAAAAACTTCAAAAATTAATTTGGAGACCATCCGAACACCGATTTCAGCAAACTTATAGTCGAACTGAGCGTCTCAGGAATACAAACCCAACGACACCAAGATCAACCCAATCTGAGCCCAAATGATTCCAAATCAAGGGCTCAAATTGTTGTTGGAAGGTTCAAACCGCAATTTGAGTTACCAAACGGTCTCTGATTTTGGTGAGCTTATACTCGAATCGAACGGCTCGACGAGACGAATCCAACGAGCCTAAGATCGTTACATTCTGACATCATTAAGCCCTTCAAATGTCCAATGATCGGTCCAGCCCATTGGTTCTTCTCTCTACAGTTCCAAAATTCCTAAACCACCCCATCCTCCCTGCAGTTTGCGAACTGCCTCCCCCTCTCTTAACTCCCGAACACCCTCTCTCACTCCACGCTCTCTGCTTCTCTCTCATTCGCGAAACCCACCGCCCATCTCTTTTCAGTTTTTGGAAAATCCCCAAACTCTCAGTCCGTCGCATCCCTTCTCCTTCTAATTTTGCGAACTGCTCAAATCTTCTTCTCTTTTCGCACTCTAAATTCTCATTAAAAAAAAAAAAAAGCCTCTCCCTGCTTGGAAGCTTCCTATCCCGATCAGTTCGTGAAAGAAGCCGGCCGTTTCTCCTCCCGTTATCTGCCGTTCGTGAGCCTTAACCGAGAGTTTAGCCCCTGCTCCGGATTCAATTCGTCTGCATGAAAAGAAA
>NW_021589161.1:0-241 GCF_001605985.2 Dendrobium catenatum
TGATGGAAATGATATTGTTTCTAAGGGTAATATGGCTAATGTTACAATTCCTAGTCCAGCTCTTACATTGCCTGGTAATGTTTCGGTTGTGAATGATGTATTGAGAATGTTGTTGGACTTGTCCTGCAACTTGGGGGAGAATGTGAAGGTGCCGGTTGTTGACGTGCCAATCGAGCTTATTTCTTCAAATGAGATCAAAGCTATACTTGTTAGGATTTAACGGAGACGAAAATAACAAATC
>NW_021589162.1:0-266 GCF_001605985.2 Dendrobium catenatum
AAGTAGGAGGACACACATCGTCCAGTACAAAAAATTTCGTCCCGGACGATCTCCTCAAATTTTTTGATTTTTGAAATTTTATCAAACAAAAACAAACTAAACATACAAATCACAGAAAACAATGACAAATCCACAGACTCTAAAATAAAATCACAAAAAATTCAAAAATCACAAAAACAAAATAAAGAAAAATAAACTACAAAAACTTAAATATTAATGTTGCAAAAATAATTTTATTTAAGCATTCAAATCAATAACACCAAGCC
>NW_021589163.1:0-308 GCF_001605985.2 Dendrobium catenatum
CATGTGAATCTAGAGTAATCATCCATAATCACAAATCTATATACCTTCCCTCCTAGACTTATAATTCTAACTGATCCAAAAAGATCCATATATAAAATCTCCAATGGTTTACAAGTTCTAAGATCCTTACTGGACTGAAAAGAGGACTTCACTTATTTTTCTAATTGACATGCATCATAAAGGTTTACTTTGTAAAGTCTAGTTTTGGTATACCTCTCACTAAGTTCTTTTGGGTAATCCTCCTAAGATTTTTCATGCTAGAGTGACAAATTCTCCTATCCCAAAGCCATGATTCATCAGAAATAGTT
>NW_021589164.1:0-469 GCF_001605985.2 Dendrobium catenatum
ACGAAACAGAAGATTAGAAATCAATAAACAACAAGTTCATGCATTTATGTCAATCACACCCAATCTGATCCTTCAAGTGCTGAAAGTGTCAAAAACCATTGGTTTAGTAAAGATGTCATCCAATTGATTCTCAGTTGTCACATGGTGTAACTCAATATTCTTTGATCATATGATCTCTAGTAAAGTGATGCCTTATGCCAATGTGTTTGATCATTGAATGTTAGATATGATTCTTAGAGATGTAGATGGCACTAGTGTTGTCACAAAGGATTGAAATTAAGCCTATAGGTAATCATAAATTTAGAATTTGTTGCTTCAACTAAATGACTTGGGCCACAAAACTTTCTAAGGTAATGTACTCAGCTTCAACAGTGGAAAGTGCAACAAAGTTTTATTTTCTACTAAACCAGAAGATTAAAGATTGTTCTATGAATTGGCAAGTTCCAGAAGTACTATTTCTATCCACCTT
>NW_021589165.1:0-903 GCF_001605985.2 Dendrobium catenatum
TTTGGCTCTCACATGAGAGCAACTTGGCAAAAATCACTGGATTTTCCCAAGTTTGGAAAGAGGACAGCGATCATAGGATTTCGAGGAAGCATAAATTTAAGTTTCTGAGGGACCTAAGGCTTGGGGACGTCAACCACACAACAAAGGCCTTGGGAGACCCTAGGTTTCACTAAGTTTTAGGGTTTTACCTCACCCGGGTTGTCCCAGCGCTCCAATCCAAGTTCCAAGCACTGTCCAAGCTCCGATTTAAGCTCCAGATCGCTGTACAAGCTCCAATCCGAGCTCCTAGTTGCTGTCCTTGATGTTCCCGACGTCACCGCTGCTGTCCAAGCTTTTCCGGAGGTCGCCGTCGCTGTCCAAGACGCTCTAAGGCCTCCTTTGCTGTCCAGGGTGCTAAAAACAGCAGCTTTTCACTGTTTGAGAACCCTTGGAGGCTGCCTAGCTGCTGTCCAAGGGTTTCTGGATGACGAATCTGCTGTCCAAGAAGTTTTGGACTGCTGTCTTGCCTGTTTGGAGGTCGCCAGAGTTGAAGGAAGGGGTGGAAAAGGTTTCCAGAGCAAGTGTCTACTATCCTCCAACACCTCCCCTTTTGCTTGAGAAGAAGAAAAGAGAAGACCTCCTCTTCCACTTGAAGAAATGGATGAAAACGGAGAGAAGGTTCCCTCTTTCAGCCCAAGGAGAAAGAAACGGCAGCAAAGAATACCACTCCTTGGAATTTTTTTGCCTCTCTCGATTTCTTGGAGAGAGAGACGGAGTGAAGGGCCGTCGCTTGAAGGGCTGGAGCAGCCTGGACGGGGTCGCGGGAAGAATCTCCCGCTCCGCCTCCTTCAGCGCCTGGAGACGCACGCACAGGGAGCGAACTCCCCTCTCCGCTCTGTCTGGGACGGAACCACACGCAGAGAG
>NW_021589166.1:0-449 GCF_001605985.2 Dendrobium catenatum
TCGTAACTTTATATATATTATACAGATTGAAATTCTGAATATTTTGAATATTTTATGGAAATTTTCACCAGTAATTTTGTAATTTGTGCTATTTTTATTGAATAGGAAATACTACATACTCTACAAATATTGTCGTAATACGATTAAAGTTTTAAAACAATGTTTTGCGCAATATTTGATAAATTGGTTATGTTTTGAAACTATGAATTTTTCTCAGTAGTGTTTCCCTTGTCTTACCATTAATGCATTTTGATAATTTTTAAAATTAGTCAAATTATGCTTTATTTAATGAAATGCGTTGGATAGGTATAATACTATTAAAAGAAATGTGACATTCTAGAAATGAGAAGGGATTCTTTAGTGCCAGGGCTTGAGAGCTACTGATGTGAGATTTTATTATACCTAAGCCAGCTGGTTACTGAGGTGAGATTCTTTTATACCAGAGTCAG
>NW_021589167.1:0-279 GCF_001605985.2 Dendrobium catenatum
ATGGATATGAGCAATGAGCTAGCATAACCATTCATATATTATTCTTGCTCATATAGCTCATTTTAATCATTTCGATCACTCGTTGATCAACATCTAAATTGACCTCCACATCATGATGAATCTTCGGTACTAGCTCAAAATTGAATGCTTATTTATGGTAATATTTTGAACTAGTAAACATGAAATCTTCAAATTCTCTCCCAACCTTTATCTTTCGGATTCCAACCCCCTTGTTGTCCTTATTATCCTGAACCTAAATTCCCCCTCTGGTGAGACCAA
>NW_021589168.1:0-5487 GCF_001605985.2 Dendrobium catenatum
GTGTATACTAGTGGATGTGCCAACTTGATCTGCTTCGACCCCTCAAGAATCCACTTAGATCTTCTAACTGTAAGTCTGATAATGGCATATATTGTTCATCATCTATGACCATCGTATATCGACGGACACATCAATTCACACACTTAATGGTCCTCACATCCTTCAACCCCTTATTCCTCAACCTCTCTCTTCTCACTCTGCTGTTGTGCATAATATATATTGAGTAAAGTCATTATGAGTGTTGATAAGAACCGTTTCTTCTCATTTGGTTTGGCATTGACTATAGTATCTCCAGTATCGCTACCCAGAAGAGAAAATAGGAGGCCCAACACTTACAACAAAACTCTGCAACTCAAGGGGAATCACCAAAAATTCAAATCCACCATTCAAACCTGTTTTCGAAGAAAAACATTCAATCAGAACTGAATAAAGGTTTTGCATTTACAAAAATAATATACCTGAGAGGATAATATCGATTTAGAAATGGTTGCTCTTTTGCTGCATTTCAAACAAAAAAACCCTCTTTATCCGGAACAGAACAGCTGAAAATCGTCATTGCAACGCTCCCATTGCCTGCTCCAGTATTAATCTTTCCATACTGATTTAGACCAGCTACTCAGGACTTGAAATTTCTTCTCTGGAATATTGAAATTGGGGTTGAGATAACATGCGCATGCATGTAGGTCGTGTAATGCACCTCCCACCGGCATCAACAATATCCCAATCTCCTTAATGCCTCCTCTCATCCCAAGTTGTGTTGCAATATCTCCTTGCCTCATACCATAGTAATAAAACCCATAGTGGTTTCCTTCTCTCATCACTAAGCGTCTAGAATAGAACTTGCACTAAGAGCTCGTGCTCAAAATGGCATAGTTAAGACCAGAGCACATATCAAAAAGAACATTTCCTTCTAATTCCTTCCCCTCACTTATTCTCAAGCGATTTTCTGTTGAGTAAAATGCCCAAAGGTTGCCTCACCTCCATAGCTGCGGCCCGCCGGTGTCAAAGTAGGAGCCTTGGGCCCTATAGAATTTCACAGTGCAACAGTTAAGGATTGAAACATGATTCAGTAGGAAATGATTGCATGTACAAATTAGAAACTACCTAGTGTTTTAGCGAATGATTTCTTTTTTGATCTCACAGTTAGCAAGAGTGATTGTAGATGATTTTGTATCTTCTTCCCCTAGAAAGAGCATTGTGCCCGGGTAAGTCCAGATCCTCCAAAATGAATCATACATGTGGCTGCGAGGGTGTCAATATAAGTGTGTCCTCCTAGATAAAATCTGCCCAAACTGCATCTGATTGTATGATGACTGCCAGGATCATTAAGAAATAATTGAGGGAACTTAAAGGAGGGGGAGGCCATGCTGGCCGGCGGTCAAGAGGAGGAGGACGGTGACAGTGTGACCATTGCTAGTTATCTCGAGCAGGTAGACAAAACAAAAGAAAAGAAATAAGAAATCGAGAAATCACATCTTACCACTCGACCATATCACACGTCTTCGCCAAGCTTCCCCCACGATCGCATAGTCTGTTCGCACCGATCTCGCTCCGTCACTTCTCCCACAATCGGCCCCCTAGAACGACTCATATTTGAGTCGTTAAAAGCCAAATCCGTCAAATCGGCAACTGAGCCTCGGGCTCTCTTCACGCAGAATTTCTCCTCTACCGAAACTCCAGCGTAGCTGATCGACTCGCCCTTCTACCGACTATCTCCTCCACGTGAAAGGAAGTAAACAACGTTGCCTGGATCGGAAGCAGTCAAAAAACGGAGCAGTTAGCTATAGATCATTCGTGTGCGCTAAACTTTCTTCCTTTCGGGCTCTTCTTCGGCCGAAATCCCGTCCCATAGAGAGAGAGAGAGAGAGAGAGCGAGAAAGAGAATGGATAGCATTGAGCATTGAGCCAGAACCGAGAGAAGAGAGAGCCGAAGAGAGATTGTAGCACCGATCAGTAGAGAGAGAGAGAGATGTTTTCCCTAAAAACTCTGCCATAGCACGAAACTTCCCCCTCCATCTCCTCTTCTCTACCCGACTCCTAGCCGAAACTTCCTCTGCCCGAGTCCGCCCCTTACCCGACTTCCTCCCTCTGTAGCACGTTCGACTTCAGCTCATTCGGTGGGCATTTTCCCTCTTAAAGGGATCGGAAGTAACACCATTGTTCCGGAAGCAGCGCAGATAACAGGAGCTCGGCGGTTTGAAGGTAACTTATCTTCCAAATAACGCCAACGCGCATATTCTTCGGGCCAAAATTAATTCAACGTCCGTGCTTAAAAAAAAAAAGAAGATCTTTTCGAAACCACCCCGTATTATTAGTTAATTATAATTTATATTAATTAATTAACAATGTGTTTAATTAATTTATAGTTTATTATAATATTAATTATTGCTTAATTTTAATTAAGTTGTGTATAATTATTATACGTTAACTTTAATTAAGAATCAATTTAATTAGATTATCAATAATTTAATAAAAATAATTCTCTCTAATGTAAGTGTGTGAATTAATGTGATATTAATGTGATAAGTTAATGAGATGTTCCTTAAATGTTTACTCCTGTTTGTCTTACCTACGCCCCGTTCCACGAAGTCTTTGAGTCGACACCGATCGGTTAATCAAGGCTCCGGTCGAGACTGGCCCCAAATGTATATTCCCTAAACTATATTATATCTTCGATTATATGTCTAGCAAACCCCCGAGCCGCCCACCGTGGGCTCTTAGGGAGGGAAGCTAGTACGACGCCTTAGACGAGCGGAAATCGCCCCATTTGCTCGACGCTTGTCAGGGACGGGGCATGCCGTTGGCAAACGCTATCCTGTCAAGGGCGCTCAGGTAAGTTTAGCGGTGGGAAACCGTGCGATGCTCGGGCGACGATTATAGGAGTACCCCTACTTAAGAGTGTTTCCAACGAGAGGCAATACGCGCTTGCGAGGGCCTCAAGGAGCGTTTAGAGGTGACGTTAGGTAAGGGTGGACGGAAACACGACGCGTCGGTGCTTGTGCGTCGGAAGGGATAAAAGGAGAGACAAAATGTGTTAGTATATTATTTTCACTATAATGGTGACCTTGCGGAACGCCACTGCTTGCATTTTTTAATCTCCTCCACGAATGCTCCGCTCTGGTGTTCTGCGTACTCTCTTTTTAAGAGGAGAGGTGCCGAAATTCTGCTTCTTTCTGACTCGTGCGTCCCACTATCCTTAAACCGCTCCACGGTAGAGGCAAGCCTCCGAGTGATTTTAATTAAATATCAGAGTAAGCACAACGACAGGTGCCTGGTGAGTCCACTTTTGCAATTCACCTGAAGCGCTCACGTCACCCAGCGCGCAGTGCTTGGCTCAAAATATGGTTGCCTCTTAGTTCTCTTTCCCTAAACAGGATCGGCAGACGCGCCGGGAGCGTTGCCTCGTAAATCTTGCAAGACTGAATGCCACCGTGGACTTAACATAATTTACTTGGCACTAATTGTGGAGCAAGTTATCTGAACATTAAAAGAAACAAAAGCTCTGCCAGTAATCAAATAGGGGCGAAATGATGAACAGTAGACTTGTGGACCGAACAACTTGACTTGAACATGAGCAAGGACCTGAATCGAACAAATCTAAATGATATCAAAGCCAATTCAAATAAAAATCAAGTCAGATTGGAAGAATGAACTCAAACCAAATTGAAATGCAATTCAACCCAAAGGATCCGCAGGGAACTTCTACTCTAAACTCAGACTCGAACTTGTAACCTTAGAGTAGAGTCTAAAATTTGACTGAATCAATATGCAAAAGACTGAAAACTTATACTAAGGCTTGAGGAGATCAAGCTAAATTTCCAAACGAGTTGACCTCGAGTGCCAAAATGGCATTTAAACAACTGTCTGATATGTAGTGGGACATGAACTTGAACTAACGATATCAAATGAGATGAACAAGACTTTGAGCAAAGACTTCAACTGTACTTGGAACTCAGGACCTGGTTCAAACAACATACAAGGACAACTTGAAGTCCCCAACCAATTAAAATGCGGTGTACATGGGCACAGTTCTATATATCTAAACAAAGATAGCTATGGTTAAGATAAATACTCAAAGCTCCGTCAAAGACCTGCATCGCACGAACTCCTACAACAATCCCTACAAATGCCTGTTGATTGAGATGACAATACGGGAGACCAGCAATCAAAGATCTATCCCTTCAAGCAAGGGCAATCATCAAACCCACCTGAGATTGGTGAAAGGTGGATGTGATGCAAGAAACTAGGGTCTCCTACGAACATTCCTCGGAGCTCTTAGCAAACACGACGAATTCCTATAAACAAATACGAGCCGCTTGTGGATAACAACAGTGGACATATCGTAAGCACCAATGAATCACTGTGGGCACAAGTACAAGTATCTCCTACGACGATCCCTACGAGATCAAGCAAATACACGAAAAAACCAACCCGATATTGGTGAAAAGGGTGGATATGATGTAGAAGCAATGGGTCTTCTACAAATACCTTCAAAAGACCGTAGTTGATACAACTGGTCCCCTGCAAATGACTACTTGTGGATAACAAAAGTGTATTGAAAGATCAACGAATCACTGTGGACACAAGTACACATATCACCTGCGACAACGGTGATCAAAATCTCCAAGTATGTCGGGTACAAGGGCAACTCGATGTACGGAGGACACCTCCTGGCAGAAGGGAGGAGAAGTTCAAACAAATTAGAACTAAACTTCCTGGTGTTCCAAAGTTTCTTCCTTGTCCCATCCTTAGGAAGAAAACAGTTCTGGTGCCCACAAACACCGGAAATAGCAAGTCCACTACGCCGAAAAGCCTAAAAGGAGTTCTTTCCAAATCAGCAGTCTTTGACTCCAAAATCCAGAAAATCTCTCCCCGGTGATTGAGAAAGGGGGAGTCAACATCAAGACACAACGCCACCGGATCTGCAACACTTATACAAGCAGACAAAAGGCGTCTACAATCTACAACTCAACGCCACCGGATCTGCAACACTTATACAAACAGACAGAAGGCGTCTACAAATATTTGTAAATACTCCTGCACGTACACTATAAATTGTATACACATAGGTACACTAAAGGGGTATATAAAAATCACTCGCATGGGCCCCGGAGAGCGTGTTACTGGTACACACGTGACGTTTAGGGATGCTGCGCGGGTTGACAAGTGAATCCAAGTTCGAACCCGATCCTTCTATACGGACCAATAGAAGTCGACAAGGTTCGAACCTTTAAACGAATACACGGTTGTGGCGATCAATGTATTTGTTTCAATAAATTCATATTAAGCCTACAATCAAAAGAATTCACTAAACAAAGGCATAAAGCCTACGAGAAACCCAATCCTCGAGCAACAACTTGGTTGAGTTGACAGGGTTCAATCAACAAAATGAAAATGACCCCGAACACCTCGATGATGGCCATGTTGAACGCTAATCTCAACCGGAGGGGTTCACAAATATTTTTCAAATGCCTTTCAAGCTCCACC
>NW_021589169.1:0-236 GCF_001605985.2 Dendrobium catenatum
GAGAGAAACAATGAGGGTGAGGTGGCCGGCCATAGGGGAAAGAGAGAGGCTTTGTATTAACTAAAATGGGGCCGGCAATTAATCACAGATTTTGATCAAAAATCTGTACGGAAATTTCAGATTTTTAAATATGAGAAGTTTCCTAATAAGAGGGTTGTAATTAAGATTAATTTGAATTTCAAATTCAAATTTAAATCTCATTAATTTGGAGACCTCAAATTAAGGAACTAAATAGG
>NW_021589170.1:0-480 GCF_001605985.2 Dendrobium catenatum
TAGCTTGTTTATGAAGACTAAATAGATGATGTATAATTTAGGTTGGTATGAAGTTGATAAGTATTTCTCAACAGTAATAGAAGAGCAATTCATGATTGGATTTGCTAGTTTATTTTCCTTGAATATGCAATTTCAAAGAATTTCTATATGAATGAGAATTTGACTTCAACTAAATTATGAGATGTCTTTCAAGAATCAATTTAAAATTATATCTTGTTCTATTATTTTTAATGAAGTTAGCTTTGTCTATACCACATGACACTCTTATTATTGCCTTCTTGGATTGCGTCCTTTGCTTCGGTAGTTCGGGTGTTTTACTTTCGATTTGTTTCATGAAAATCCAAATAGAGCTTCTATTGCAGTAATGAAAAATAGAATTGGAGTATTATTTTTATGGGCCATCTTAGAGTTTGACTATGTTTCTTTTTATTAACCATCATTAGCCTTTCAAGATGATGGGAATTGCTATTCTTTGATCCA
>NW_021589171.1:0-304 GCF_001605985.2 Dendrobium catenatum
CACAGGTGCAATCTGAAATATGCACCTACTGATTCCCTCCAGCCTCGAGCACTTCTTGCCACTCCGAATTCCACTATCAATCAAGAATGTGTTCTCGACATAGGCGCCTCCGCCCACCTCAAGCCGGAAGCCTCAAATCTCTACTACCCGTCCCCTTATCAAGGAGCTGGCGCCGTCTCAACTATCAATGGATCGTCAGTACCTATTCATAACACCGGCCAAGGTCTGCTTCCCCTCCCGGATACGTCTTGTAAGCTCCATCTAAATAACCTTCTACACGTTCCCTCTCTTACTCATAACCTTC
>NW_021589172.1:0-288 GCF_001605985.2 Dendrobium catenatum
TACGAATAGTTATATCACGGGTTGGTTTGGACGAACTGCAGGACGTTCTCAAAATTTCAAGAGATAGAACAATTCGTCTTGGGATGAATAGGAATTCGTATGGACAAAAATTTTTCAGATAGTTTCATCCTGAAGCGAATATATGATTTTATCTGGACAAAAATTTTCCAGAGGAGTTCATCCTGGGATGAATATAGGAGTTCGTCTGGACAAAAATTTTCCAGAAAGTTTCATCCTGGAATGAATATAATATTTCATCTGGACGAAAATTTTCTAGAGAGTTTCGTC
>NW_021589173.1:0-231 GCF_001605985.2 Dendrobium catenatum
AAATAGAAAATTACAAAAATGCCCCTTGGGCCATAACGCTCAAATAAACTAACCTAGGGGTAGAACTGGAAATAACATAAAAAAATAGCTAAAATTCAAAATATCTAATTTAAATAACAATTTAAATTAGAGCCGTCGATTTACGACGCCTCCTGTGATAGATGCGCCATATTTTCGTGCCGATGTCCGCATCAAGATGTAAAAATACTTGTTTAGAAAGTATTAGAAATG
>NW_021589174.1:0-202 GCF_001605985.2 Dendrobium catenatum
ATATCAACGTAACCTTATGAGAAAGCAAGTAATAATAGAGTTTCTAAATTGCAAAAATTAATGCTAAACAATGCTTCTCAGTTTGGAAATACAGCACTTTTACTCTAATCAATCTCCGACTAATATGTTGCAAATCTATTTTTATGACTTATGTTTTAATGATTGGCAAACACTATTGATTCTCTTGGACTGCCTGTTACTT
>NW_021589175.1:0-619 GCF_001605985.2 Dendrobium catenatum
CTTGCTTGACTGCCACCCACCATGGTCACCGCTGCCACACAATGCCAGTCTTTTCCGGCCACCACTATCGGCTGCCATTGACCAACACCACCAACGGCTGCCATAGGACACCTCCATCAACGATTGTCATGGGCCACCACCGGCCGTCACGATCTTTGAATTTTATACTACATTTATTATTTCCAACTAAACAAATAAAATATTCACCTATATTTATTTTATATTCATTCAAATAATTCTAAAGTATTTTTTTTTTTATATTACATTCCTTTTTTAGCCAACCATACAACCTCTTATTATTTTCTTAAGCAACTTTCCAGTAAAAGTTTTTTTTTTTAAAATAAAAATAAAAAATAGTGGCTAAAAATTATCCTACACAAAACCTTAGTACACTGATATAGCTATTGGGGAACGCGTATAAACTGAATCTACATCATATATTTATCTTAAAATTCAAGATTTACAGAGAGCAATTTCGGTGATTACTTTGCATTTGCAGCTATTTAGGAGTTCTATTTCTTGTAACTTTATAGCTATCGAAAAAATCCGGAATGTCTGCTGCTTTTCAAGTTTAAGTTTGTTTATGTACTACCTGCTGTGTTGCAGATGTTGGCTTGTC
>NW_021589176.1:0-417 GCF_001605985.2 Dendrobium catenatum
ACTCCTTCGGTTGGCCTTATTTGGGTTTTTTTTTTTTGCTTGGGTTGCTTATTTGGCTATCATTTGTTTCCTTTGCTTGTGTATCGTATTAGTTTTGATCATTAGCCCATATATTATGTTTTATTTCTTGTATTTTTAGGGGGCTTTTGATTCTTTAAGGTCTTGTAATTCCTTTTTTTATTAACGTGTAGGTTTTTCCCAATATATATGATTTTTAAACTATTTATGTATTAGCCTCCATGTTTTAATAGGGATTTAGCATCATTTTTTTTTATCAACAACAATGGTTTAAAATGCTACCAAATTCCTTACACCTGTTTAATGACTGCTACAAATCTACTGTATTTGTTTTCGCTAGAAGGGAGTGCTTTAGAAACTACTTTAAATCCGGGACGTAGCAACGGTTTTAACAATTCT
>NW_021589177.1:0-376 GCF_001605985.2 Dendrobium catenatum
ATATCAATATTATAATCTAATAACTTGAAATTATTTAGTAAATTTTCAAATAATTTCAAGGTGAGTCTTTTTTACATATTATAATGCTTTCTAAAACTTCTTTTTTAGTTAAAAAATTTTTTGAATTAAAATTTT
Source organism: Dendrobium catenatum (assembly GCF_001605985.2). Lineage (NCBI taxonomy): Eukaryota > Viridiplantae > Streptophyta > Magnoliopsida > Asparagales > Orchidaceae > Dendrobium > Dendrobium catenatum. The sequence continues at coordinate 136 of NW_021589177.1, forward strand.
TTTTATTAAAAAGTTATTTTGAAAAACAATAAAAAAACTATTCCAAACAAAGCTTAAGGTTTTGTTTGGAATGACTTTCTTATTGCTTATTAAAATAGCCTTTTTAGTTAAAAAATCAAAACTTATATACTAAAAAGTTATTTTAAAAATCAGTCAGAAAGCCATCCCAAATAAAGCCTAAGACTTCGTTTGAGATATTTTTCTTCCTATTTTGCTTTTCAAATTGCAATCACAACATTAA
>NW_021589178.1:0-914 GCF_001605985.2 Dendrobium catenatum
CTTTTGTTTTCATTATATTGGGAATGCCTCGCACATAGTGTTATATGAAAGATTATATGTTTTGAACATCAATATTTATTTTGGGTGATTCTAAAAGTCCTGTGTAGGTTGTGAAAATTATGAGAACTCACGTTATTCTCCATGCAAAAAAAATTCATGTGCACAAGGTGTTTATACTAATGCTTGTTAAAGATGCGATGCAAGTTTCCCCTTGGATATTTCATCTTAAGAAATTTATACCCCATGGTTTTCTTACACTCAACTGAACTTGAAACCTATGGAGAAAAATGATGATGTTGTTGGGTATGTATATCGCATAGCGCCAAATTGGTATTGATTCATTTGAAAGGGACTCTTGGATTGAAACTCCTTTGTATCACTTGACTTGTTAAGGAGAATAGTCATTGTCAACCCTTCTAAAGTTTTCATATGCAATCTTCAAACGACCCAAAGAATGGCATAGCCTTCTCCTAGCGATTTGTTTGTAATAAAAAAATATCTCAATGATTATCATCATTACCAGTTTTGTCGTCATTACAAGAAATTGTCTCTATGTGGTCACTAGCTCATATGCACCATCTTCGTAAAGTATTTTATGATGTGATGAATTAAAGACATTTATTTAAACCAAGCTTGCAATTACACTGTTGGTATTTTATGTCCTCTGGTTTATCCAATAAACAAATCAAATGACTGAGATTGTAGCTTGGATAGATGTTTTTGTGGTTGGGCTTACATATGTCTATTTGTACTTAGTATACATGTCTGAATTTAATAATTGCAGTTACCCTGAGGAAATGCGTGCATATCATGAGCCTTGACCTCTTGAGTTATTTGGTAGAAGGAAGATATGTGATTTAAGCCCTGATTTACTAAATGAAATATGATTACTTTTCTTCTTCCCCATATTCTGA
>NW_021589179.1:0-312 GCF_001605985.2 Dendrobium catenatum
GAAGAACGTTTCCGCCGTAATCTGCGCCGGAAATAATTCAGAGCCCTTTTCATCGGCGTTATTTCCGGCGCAATTGACGCCGGTAAATTTCCGGCGTCCGTTCCGCCGGAAATGACGCCGTAAATGTTACGTCGCATCATTCCCCCGGAACCTGCGCCGACAATGCTGGAGCAAAAAAATCCGCCGGAAATTCCGACGGTAATCACGTGTTTTCCCGTAGTGACCCGCCAGAAAAATCGGTCTTTTAACCGCTATTAATTATTGGTGGGTTCCCTGCAGTCGACGCGCCTATAAATTCCAGCAGTTTACCTG
>NW_021589180.1:0-322 GCF_001605985.2 Dendrobium catenatum
CTGAGCCAATGGGGCTCAAATTGAACTTGAACCGGGTCTAATTTAGGATCAGTTTAGATTCGATTCGAATTAGAATTGGGCTTGACGAGGACCAATCGCATCGATCGAATGCATTCGAGGACACTCGAGCGAAAAACGAGGTTAACAAGGGGTAAACATATTGAAACTGAATGCAGTAATTTTCCTGAGTTTCTAAAACGCATGTCAGATGTTTGTTGTAATGCTCCTTCGGTGGAAAAGTTGGGTATTTAAGGCCAAAACCGTCCAGTCAAGAAGGAAGTTGATGAAGTTAGAATGGCGTCTAATGCATGGAAGAAGGCTA
>NW_021589181.1:0-296 GCF_001605985.2 Dendrobium catenatum
AGAGATATCTAAGAATTCTCTTAACTGCAGTTAGGTGTGATTCCTTAGGATTAGCTTGAAATCTAGTACATAGAAAAACACTAAATATTATATTAGCTCGGCTAGCAGTCAGGTAAAATAAAGATCCAATCATCCCTCTGTACTTCTTTTGATCAACTGATTTTCCATTTGAGTCCTTATCTAACTGAACACTGGAGGTCATGGGAGTATTAATTGGCTTGGCTTTATCCATTTCATACTTTTTTAAGATATTCTTATTAAATTTTGATTAATTTAGAAATGTTATTATCTAGTTG
>NW_021589182.1:0-477 GCF_001605985.2 Dendrobium catenatum
AGAGGTGTTGAAAGAAGAAAAATCTGAAGCTAAGGATTTGAATCCTCAGCCAGTGAGGAAGAATAAGAAGTTTGTTAAACAACCTGTGACATCAGTCTTAGTAGATGGATACCATTGGGTGCCTCGCCTCCCGTCTGCAAAGACGGAGGAGATAGTATTAACGGGGTCTGACCAGAGTCACTCTTTTAGTGGTAGACCACCGACCCCACCTTCAAAATTGTCAAAGCTGACCCCAGTAATAGCAAAGTCTAAAGAAGTCTTTAAAGAGCCGAAACCAGTTGATGTTAAGGGCAAGAGGCCCATGTCGTCAGAAGAATCATGTGCAAGAAGGAAGTTTAGTAGATGTATTGAAATTCAATTCAGGGAACCTCAAATTCAGATACCAGTTGAACTCCCTCAACTCCCAGTTCAGGAATGTGAGGACTCTGTCCGTATTGATATTGGAGCCCCTGCCGTTCAAGCCCCTCCATCACCAAT
>NW_021589183.1:0-217 GCF_001605985.2 Dendrobium catenatum
CGCCATACACATGGCGCCGTAGGTGCGCTGCGCCGCGCCGTGCGCCATGGCGTGCGCTATTTTGCGCCATTGATATCTATGAATGGAACTTTCCTGCTAGATAAATACATAGGGGCACTTTTAGTGGCTATTGGGATTGATAGTAATGGCGGACTATACCTAGTGGCCTTTGCAGTTGTGGAATTCGAATGAGGCATAGAGTTGATTCATGCAAATG
>NW_021589184.1:0-239 GCF_001605985.2 Dendrobium catenatum
GTTTGAGATTTTGGAAAGGATTGGAAAATCTGCTTACCGACTGTTGCTTTCTGATTCGATGCCTGACGTGCACAATGTGTTTCACGTATCCACTCTAAGGAAGTGGGTTTCAGACTCTGGGAAGAAGCTATCAGCTGATGAGATTAAGATTCAGGAGAATCTGGCGTACAAGGAAGAGCCAGAGTTGATTTTAGCGTACGATGTCCAAAAGTTAAGAAATAAAGAGATTCCGATGGTTA
>NW_021589185.1:0-280 GCF_001605985.2 Dendrobium catenatum
TCTTTGACTTGGCCGAAGGTGAAGAATTCAGATTTCCATTTTAAAGCTTAACATTTTTATATATGAGAGCAAGATCTTCTTCCATTAGAATTTCTTTACCTTTTACAGGTACTTCAGTCTTCTTCTTCATTAAACATCCTCCCTCATTGATGATAAGAGGCATACCAGATTTCAAACATGGCTTTGACAAATGAGCAAATGACTTGTCATCGCCAAAAGATAGAGGAGACGATGAAAATGTTCGAATTGGAGCACTCGCAATCCTTGCAGAAGGATGATG
>NW_021589186.1:0-340 GCF_001605985.2 Dendrobium catenatum
TTTGGAAGTTAGATTAGATTGAAGATGAGACACTACCGAAAGATTTTGCCATCATTTTGAAAAAACTTCATAATCTAGTTCTAGGTTTCTCATAGGCACAAGCCCCAATGTTTAATTACCCCTCACAGAGAGATTTTTTATTAAGGTTAATGTTAGATAGATACTAAATATCTTGTGTATAATTGCAACAAATTTGATATTGGTATTTGAAATTTATCATTCTACACTTAAAGTGAATGGCACGAGAATTATGACGAACTCAATTAAGATCTCATGTTTCCATCAACCTCAGTTGTTATGCTCACCAATGTTTAAAATTGCGTATTCGGGTATTGAGGCG
>NW_021589187.1:0-239 GCF_001605985.2 Dendrobium catenatum
AGAAGCAATAAGAAAACCGTCTCAGCTCCGTTTGGGACGATTTTCTTATTGCTTCTTAAAATAGCTTTTCAGTACAGATTTTAAATTTTTTTACTAAAAAAATTACTTTAAGCAGCAGGAAAAAAACCATCCCAAACGAAACCAGTCTTTTTAGACCTTCCTCTTAACTTTCTTAAGATAGGCAAAATTTGCATCTAATCTACCAACTGTGTCATCAGAACATAATAAAAATAGATAAA
>NW_021589188.1:0-2013 GCF_001605985.2 Dendrobium catenatum
CTCTGGGTAGTGTCTTATCTACAAACCCATTTGCCTTTCAAAATTTACCTCGGAACTTAGTCCGTTAAAACTCCCTCGGATAATAAGAAAAGCGAGTGGAGGCCGGGGCCGAATTTTCGGAGCCCACATTTGGTTAATTATAGCTTAGTTCAGTATTAATATCTAGTTTAAGAACTTTAATGAAATATATAAAGCTAACAAAATCTTCTCAAGGCAAATGCTTTTTAGTCGCAAGACTTATAAATATATCATAATAGTTACACACATGATATTTAATTTGCTTACAATGTTTAAATTGATCATGCAATTGATCTATAGACTCACCAAATAATATATAATGCTCTTTAAATTTATATTTTAGGTCAATTAATTTAAACTTGGTTAAACTTGTAATACTTTACCAAAATGATTAAGCACAATCTATTAGTTTTGATATAGCACATTTATGTTTTTTATAATAAAAAAAAGGCTACTACTTCAAGAAGTTCCACATTATTGATCCATTTAAAAAATTCTTCAAGATTGTGCTTCCCATTGAATGTAGGCATGCAATTTTAATCCTCATGATACTATGATGTGTTCTTCTAGAATCATAACTTGCCTATTTAATACTCTCAAGACTTGCCTGTAGGCTTGTAGGCAAACAACCCCTTGCTCTAACATAAATCAAGTTCCATTTGCATGCATAATTGCTTTTTATAAAATTTCCCTCGTAAAGGAATACAAACTAACTTGGTAATAAGTACTTTATTAATTCCTCATTTTTGAAATCCTAGATTTTGTTTGAACCAAGCTTTGGCTTAGTGGTTCATACCCAGTTCTCAACTATAAGATAATGGTTCAATCCCTATTTCTCACAATGTTGCTCATTTCTTTGAAAAATATCAGACTTGCATTTTTATTTGGCTCTCTCATATCAAAGATTTGTCCCCCACCTCTTCTCAAAATCTAGTAACTAGGCTTATGCCTTATGCCCATTAAAAAATTTATGATATAGATTTCAATCAAGAAAAGAAAACCCTAGATTTTGTTTATCCCTTTTTTTCACACTACCTTCTAAATAAAAGTAACAAATCAAATTACTTGTGGCCCAGTTCTAAGTCCATCTACCCTTCCATTCCACTCTCCTTTTCCTTAATCTTGTGTGCAAGAATCTGGAATTTGTGATGCAAAACAAGTTAAACAGCCAGCTTCAGGCGAAAAAGAACATTGTCAAAACCAACAACCAATTATAAGCATTCAATCTACTGTCCATTCACAGACGTAAGATCATGGAAGAAAATAAAAATAGAAAAAAGAAGCCACATAAGAAAACCCAAATCATAAACAGAAAGCAGAAAGGTAAATTATTTTTAGATATGCGAAGAAGGAATCATACGTCCAGACATTTAGGGTCTCGTTATGGATGGTGAATATGCTGAAAAGAGTCTGCTTGAGAGGCCATTCAGAGCGGTAATAACCAAGGATGTATTCATTATCCTTGAGATAGTTGGGGAGGGAATGATATTCGACGAGCTGGTATCTGACCTTCTTCCATAACCTCCGGCCCTTGCCATCTTTCCGTGCTTCGCCTCTTCTCGCCATATAACAATCACTTTCGACCTCCGCCCGTGGAAACATTCCCGCCGAATCTTCTTAATACAACGATCGCAGAGCTCAAGAGCACCGTAACAGACGCCGATGCCGATCGGATCAAGAGGGTCGCAAGGACAAAAAAAAAGGGAGACCGTGATCGCCGGCCTCCGCTTTGTATAAAGCGACGAATTCAACGTAAGGAAACATGCACGGTCGCGATGGCAGCTGGAATTTTATTTTAATGGTCCAACCGTCCAACGGGGGTGATTTTATTTAGGAGTGTAAACGAATATTATTTAGTCACCATCACTTTGAATTTTTTTTTTTAATATTTAGATCAATTAAAATAAATTTATATGCATATTATATATATAATTCAAATAAAAAACTTTTAAACTGAGGGTCAAAATTTTCAATCAATAAATCAAGATAAGCTCT
>NW_021589189.1:0-520 GCF_001605985.2 Dendrobium catenatum
TCAAAAATACCCATACACGCTTTTCTTAGCGTGGTGGGAAAGGCCCAGTTTTCCGTAGTTTTTCCCCTAAACGGGAGAGACGCCGGAAGGCTGCCGAAATTTCGGGTGAACGCAATGATACACTTGGACTTGATTGCACTCGAACGACATGCAAGAACAAATAGCTAGAACTTGGTTGAACTCAAAGGACGATCGAACTTGGACTCAGCTTGTGAACATTTGAAAGGTGGACTCGGACTTATAAACTTGATTCAATCCACCTAAGTGAACTCAAACCCAAACAAATTTGAAAATATAAAATTTGAACTTACATTTGATTTGAAAGTCAAATGAGAGGAACAATTTGGGACCTGGATTTGGTTGAACACAAAAGAACAACAGAGGACTTGTGGACTGTGGACTTGAACTTGAACAAAACCCAAATGACTAATAAAAGGCCGAATCCAATGAAATCAAATCAATTTGAACTTCAAAGAACTTCTAAAGATCCTGAACCAAAGATCTGAACTTGTACTCTACA
>NW_021589190.1:0-680 GCF_001605985.2 Dendrobium catenatum
TGAACCAGTTGTTGAGCCTCCCACTGAAGTCAAATCTATTTTTGAGGAAGGGTCTAGTTCCGGACTTAGCTTTGCCACTAAGAATCAGAAGAAAAACTATTTGAGGAGACTTAGAAAGAAGATCTCTAAGGCTAAGAGAGTTGTACCCTTTAAGACCTTAACTCAAGTAGAACCTGAGGCTGCGAGGAGCTACCTATTCCTGCTTCCTTTCCCCTCCTAAAGGGGAGTCGCTTTTACCCCCTGGCTTCAGCTCAAGGGGAGGAGAGGGCAGCTAGGTTAGCCCGTTCTCCACCATGCCCGGTCGACTACTTGACTAAGAAGACTCATAAAGAAAAACATCTCCAGAAGACAAAGACTTTGAGAAACATAATTCATACTTGCGCTGCACAGTCTGGACAGACTAAGGAGGAATATGTAAAACAATTGAAGGGAGTGATCTCACATCGCTTCCAAAAAGAAGTGTTGAAGGAAGAAGTGTCTGAAGCAAAGAATTTGACCCCACAATTCGTTAGGAAGAATAAGAAGTATGTTAGACAGCCCGCTACTTCGGTACTTGTTGATGGATATCACTGGGTGTCACGCCCTCCGTCCTCCCAAATGGAGGGTATTGTGTTGACTGGGTCCGAGAGAGGCCACCATCCTGCTGGTAGACCCCCGGTACCCCCACATAAACCTGTAAG
>NW_021589191.1:0-268 GCF_001605985.2 Dendrobium catenatum
ATCTGATATTTTAAAATGATTTTCTCTCTCCTCAAAATGAGCTCATTTCATATATCATTAGGCTGATCGGCCCGGCCGATCGCCAAATCGTCCCGGGACGATCAGACCAAAATGGATCGTCCTGGACGGTTCCCAGAACTAGTTTCAAGACGATATTTTGAACAGTACAGATCGGCCTGGACGATTTCTCAGGACGATGCTCTCGGGATTCTTGTCGTATCGGATCGTCCCAGGACGATCCAAAATCGTCCTGGACGATTCAGTCCAG
>NW_021589192.1:0-265 GCF_001605985.2 Dendrobium catenatum
ATCTGCTTTAATTATGGGCCAGTAATTCTTAAAAAAAAAATAAGAAACACCATATTCTCCAGGAGCTGTGCAATCCGAAGTTCCTTTAAGAGCTTCTTCCACTTCATCTATAGAAACATCTTTGCTAAGTATCAATATATCTTCATTATCCAGACACTTACTATTCTTTGGCCAATCAGTGAGAATACAATTCTTATGATACCATTTGTTTCTGAAATACTGAATCAAAACTTCTTCTATCTCATTTTTCTTATCTACCAAAATT
>NW_021589193.1:0-231 GCF_001605985.2 Dendrobium catenatum
GTACTAAGATGTATAAAGACTTAAAAGTAATATTCTGATGGCCAGGTATGAAGAAAGATGTTGCTGAATATGTAGCTAAGTGTGAAGCATGTCAAATTGTGAAAGATGAACATCAAAGACCTAGTGGATTACTGCAATCACTACCTATCCCTGAGTGGAAGTGGGAAGATATTGCAATGGATTTTGTCATGGGTTTTCCCCGATCTAAACAAGGACATGATAGCATTTGGG
>NW_021589194.1:0-1305 GCF_001605985.2 Dendrobium catenatum
ATTTATATTATCAAATAATTTTAAATTATTATTTTTTTTCAAAAAAAATTAAATTAAACTGCATTTTGCTTCAAAACAAAATTTTATTTGTTTTAAATCATTTATTTCACAATCTGTAGTAAAAATAAGATATGTTCTTTGAATAAATTAATATTTTTCTTACAAGACCCACTAAAATAGAAAGATTTGCAAAATGTATTCTTGACATTAGAAATAGCGACGTGAAAGACCTTTGTATATGATATTGAAGGAGGATGGAAGGCTATAATATGCTTGAATGTTAGCAAAACAAACACTTGGTAATTATTTATTTTATGCGTTATACTTTCAAAGCAATGAGGAAACGAAGGGAAAAGCCGCCACCAAGGTTAGGATTTCTGAGTTATTCCCTTGCGTCGCCGTCGTCTTCCCATGCTTGGGAGGGGCTCCTCTCCCCTCCCTCCCCGCACCATGGCTCTAAATCCTTCCAATTTTCCACCGTTAACACACACTTCTCTTCTTGGCCCTCCTCCTCTGGCTCCACCGCTCTCGTGGGCTAATAACCTCTTTACTAATGAACCTGATTGGGAGGATTTTCCTGTCCTTTGTTCCTTCTAATCCCAAACTTTCCTTTAAGTCTTATGATTTATCACAAGGAATAGCGCTCTAGAATCTCTCCTTAGTTGGCTATTCCATTGATCAATGACCTTACTACAAGAGGCTCCTTGCCTCCAAGAAAATGTGGAAGCTTAAAGGATCGCTAAGCTTTCTTCGCCGAATGATTTCTTCCTCTTAAAGTTCAACAATATTGAAGATTACAACATGGTATGGCCGGGAGGAACCTGGTTCTTACTCGGTAAGCCTTTTGTACTTCAAAAAATGGCCCCCAAATTTTAAACATAACAGGATGAGTTCCCCTCTATTCTGATTTGGGTAAAAATTTTGGATGTCCCATTAGCTTTATGGAATCCAACGGGAATTTCAAAGATTGCTAGCTTTATTAGTGTGCCACTCTCGGTAGACTCCCTTGCTACAAAACGTACTAGGTTAAATTTTGCTAGGGTTTGCATTCGAATTACTAAGGATTCTCCTCTTACTGAGAGATTCCAATTGAGATTAATGATGAAGACATGATTTTGAAAGTCATTTATGACTGGAAACTAACTCCTTGTGAGTTCTATGGCTCTTTGGTTCATCCTACCAATCTTTGATTAATCCTCAGATTTTTTTTACCAAAAGTTGTTGCGAATCAACCTGATTAGCCACCTCTAATTAATGCTCATATGTTAAATTCAGACATTCCAGTTCAGACTTCTACTTTTGTTC
>NW_021589195.1:0-218 GCF_001605985.2 Dendrobium catenatum
GGAAACCCTTTAGCATGAAGTCGATCCAACAAAAATTGCCTAGAGACAGAATCAAAGGCCTTGTGAATATCGACTTTGGCACACAAAATTTTTTTTCTTAGTATTCAAATTGAAGTTGGCAAGGAGTTCCGTGGCTAGGATGATGTTGTCAGTAATAATGCAATTCTTAATGAAACCAGCTTGGCATTGGTGGACAATATAAGGCATTACAGTTTTCA
>NW_021589196.1:0-489 GCF_001605985.2 Dendrobium catenatum
GGCATTTGTTAACCTCTGTATAAATCATATAAAAGAGAAGATGAGCCAAAATCCAGCATACATACCTTGCACCCGTTGAGTCCCCGAAATCTCGCTGAATTCGGCGCCGCATGCGTCTCATCTCCGCAAATCCTGCAGAAATCCCGCTACTAGCTACAGGACTATTCTCTGTAAACGGCACCGAAATCCCGCCCGAAATCCTGCTGGAGCCGCTGGACTCACGTCTCTTCCCAGATTTCCTACGACGTCGCCTCGATCGAACGACCACGGGCGTCGTTAAATAGAAGCCGCGGGCTCTCTCACACGGCTGCTTCTTACATTCTCTACCCACACGACACTCTCTCGTTCATTTCTCCCGTAGCTCCTCTTCTAGAATCCCGTCTTCCTCTCCCACTACTGCTCTCTCCCGACCGATTCTTCCCCTCTCCCAAACTCCTCAGGCCGCCGACTCCAATGCCACAGAAATCCCAAACTCCCATCGCCTCCTCC
>NW_021589197.1:0-4104 GCF_001605985.2 Dendrobium catenatum
AGACTCATGCTAACTTAAAATTGGAACTTGTAAATTTGCAAAAAAGAGTATGAAGTCATTCTTAAAGATCATTCAATAATTAATTCTAATCACATGGCTCTTCTTGATAAATTTGATGATTTGAACAAAAAGCATCCAGAATTAATTAATGAGCATGATGCATTAAAAGTTTCACACACATCACTTGAATCTGATTTCAAGAAATCTAAAGAGAAAGAAAAAAAATTAATGGTTGAAAATAATGTTCTAAAAAGTACAAACTTGAGGATTAAAAATGAATTGGATACACTTAAGGGAAATTGGAAGAGGCCCACTTTGAATCCAAAGCCAAAACCTAGGAAGAGGCTTTATAACTCAAATCATTTAAGAAATCCTTTTCCTGGAATTAGATGCTTTTCTTGTGGCATGCTAGGACACATCTCACACACTTGCACTGTTCATCATAGTACACATTGGGTGTCAAGACCTAAGGTACAAGATTCACAATATACCACACCTGCATTATATTCTACTTTTCCTAAGAAGGGACCCAAACTAGGTTGGGTTCCTAAATCTGTCTATTGTTGAGTTTTGCAGGTGTGCTCTCACCAAAAACCTCGTGGGAGCATAGGATAATTGGGCACATGGAGGCTCACAGCTCAAAATTGCTTAAACTCGCTGCTTCATAATTTCTTGAAATGATTTTTCTTTAATTAGTTTTGTGTTATTTTTGTTGTGCGCTTACTTTGTGTTGTTCTAGATTGCTTTGTTTTCTTTTTGTTTTTTATGTTTGGTTTCCTATATTATTATTTTTTAAGCTTTTAAATTTTGGATTTTTAGAGATTATGTTTAGCATTTCTAAATCGGTTAAAGGGAGGAATACCGTTGATGGTTTCCCTACTTCTGACCTTGTTTGGTGGTATAATTTTCTTCTCTAAACAAAAGTCTAACTCATTTTAGCCAATGGTTTTTGAAACTAAGATTCTTTTTATCTTGCTACAAAAATCTATCTTGTGTATAATATCCAAAGTTCTATATATCTCTCAAGTTATTTGAGATCTTGCCTTTGCACTGATCATATGATTTTAGTTTTGTTTTATGGGTAGTTCTTCCCTATGTTAGAGAGAGTGCTCCTATTCTCTAATATCTAGAAGATATACTCACAACTAAGAACTTCTTTTAAGAGTTTGCAAAAGAGAATTGAGCTTGCAAAAGATAAAAAGGAAAAGTGGCAAAGACGCCAAAATTGAAATAAAAAGTATATACACAAATGTGTATCAAAAATTAAAAGATGCTCAAAGAGCCAATCAAAGATTCAAGAGGCATAAAATGAGCCCACTAAAAAGCAAGCTATCCTCTCTTTTCAAAACTTTTAAAACTTAGAAGAACTTATGGGTTATGTGAGATTTTCAAAGGCTTGATTTCAAATTCCATGATTGAGAAAAATTACTTTGACATATTATTTATGAGATATTTTCTTTGTAAACAAGTTTTGAATGGATCTTCTTTTTATCCTATTTAGTTATTCTGAGTTAGGCCTCTATTTTTCAAAAGAAAATTTATACCCTGAAAGATGTCCGATCTAGGGTTAACAGAATCGGATATTCTACCTTCTTCCGATTAAAATTTGTTAACCTATTGATCTCTTGAAACTCTAAAGTTTAAATCATTTAAAAAATTCTCATATGAATTTCTTTGATTAAAAAAAAAATGGCTTCTTTCAAATTGTTTGTTTTTAGCTTTTTATCGCTATTCTTTTTTCTTTTCTTCTGCTTTTCTTTTGTTTTATTTTTGAGGGCTTTAATCATCACCATCCTTCATTATTTTTCAAATTCTAGTTACATCATCCTGGCCGATACTTTTATCATCCTAGATGATAGGACAAATTCTATTCAAAATTCCATCTGCTGATCTTTTCTATGCTTGCTGTAACTCATCGTCCTGGATGATACTATATCATCCTAGATGATCTGATCAAACTCTATTGCAATCAAGATGATAGTCCTGGCTGATAACATATTCCGTCCTGGCCGATGCATTTTATGGTCATCGTACTGGCCAATACACTAGATCGTCCTGGACGATCCACGTGTCAGCACGTTTAAATCCTTAAAATTGGCCCCGGACGATCCATTATTGGACAATCGTCTTAGCTGATCCACTGTTCATCCTAGACGATACACGTGGCACAGATTTAAAATGTTTTAACTTCGGTCGGTACGATCAATTTTTGTGCATCTTCCTGGATGATACACCTAATCGACCCAGATGATCTGCTTTTTCAACAATCGTCCGGCTTGACTCCTCGGGACGATCGCCTGTGTTTAATCGTCCTGGCCGATATCTGATCGGGCCAGATGATCGGACTGCCTTTTTAACCAATCGACATGTATGCAATTATTGTGCCATATCGTCCTGGACGATTTTGCGGTCGACCTGGATGATATGGCCGTTTCTTTAAATTCAGGCCATTCCAGCCATGTTTTTCACCTCACATTCCTTCTCCTCTTATGTTTTCTTGCTAACTTCTTACTATGGCTGGTGGGAAACGAGTTCGACAAACTTCTGGGAGTTCTTCGAGGGCTAGGATTGACCCTCGTTTCAGGGAGGCAGAAGATGAAGCTACTTACCATCGATATAAAGAATGTGTGATAACTGTCTCCAGAATCATCAATCCTGCCCACATTTCGTATCCGGTAATGGATCTTTTTGCTCACACTTCTCTTTGTTTCATTCTGTCTCTTGCTTTCCCCTTTAATACTGAGCTTCTTCGTGAATTGTTTGCAAACCTTCGTATACATCCTACTTTCACAGCCCTGACCTCCTTTGTGAATCGACACCCCGTCAAAATCACATATCAGGACTCTGTTATTCTTTTACAGCTATCCACCACCGGGGATAAGCTGCACTTAATCGCCTCAGATCCTGACTTTGACTGGTCCACGGCAAATCACTTCCTTCGCCAAACCAATGCACCTTTTCATATTGGAGAGACTAGCTCTTTAGTCAAAGATGTTAGGACAATCCAACATGTCCTTCGTACCTCCATAATTCCAAAAGTCGAAGACCGAATCCACATCACTCCTCTACTTTCCCTAACTACTTTCTACATTATGGAACATAGAGAATTTAATACTGCAGACTTAATTTTTTGGTACATTGATCACTTAACCATAATCTGTGATCCAGGTCATAAGTAAAAACCCAATCTAGCTTTAGGACACCTCATAGCTTATGTCCTTGAAACTAAGTACCAACTTCAATATCCTATTTCATGCAACCTCCCAACTCTCTTCTACTCAAACAGTTCCTTCAGTACCCTTCACAGTACTCATCTCCACCTAGGAGATGAGGGAAGGTCGGGGGGCTGAGGAGGAGGAGGCTCCCACTCCCGCTCCCGTTCCTGATCCTGTTCCTCTCCACCTGCACTCACCGTTTGATCAGTTGATAGAGAGGTTTGATCGATGGGAGACCCTCTTTGACGCTTACGTTGTTGCACAGGAGCAACAACATTCTAAGGACATTGCCCGCTACGAGCAGCACCGCACAGAGGACTTAGCCCATTTTGATAGCTACATTACTCACCAGCAACAGCAGCATGACCAGGATATCGCCTGGTTAAATGCTCAGTTTACTTCGCTTGCCAGCTACTTTTAGCAGCCACCTCCACCACCTCTATCTGATGATCAGGGTCCCTCATTTTTCTAGTCTTTGTGTTATGTTTTCTATTTTCTATAGTTTGTCTTGTAGTTTGTTTTAGTTTATGTTGTGTTGTTTCCTTTTTCTTTATGTGTGTCTAGGACCCTATTTTTGTGATGACAAAAGGGGGAGTAGGATGTGGTAGGAAAAGGTTGATGTGCTTGTAACTTTGAAATTTTAATGAATTGCTATTTTTACTGAGCTTTTCCTACTTGTGTTTGACATCATCAAAAAGGGAGAGATTGCTGCAAATCTATTTTTATGACTTATGTTTTGATGATTGACAAACACTATTGATTCTCTTGGACTGCCTATTACTTCTAACTTTTCAGGAATCGAAGATCTGGCGAACAAACGAAACCAGTTCAAGATTGCGTAGGTTTAGGGTTAAGTCAGTCTGTACTTTATTTTTTCTCTTCTTGAGTC
>NW_021589198.1:0-238 GCF_001605985.2 Dendrobium catenatum
ACCGAGCCGTGGTATCGAGCGAAGGGGTGACGTGGCGCATTCTGGTTGGTCTCCGAATGACGTTCGACATCCACACAGAATAATTAATCGTGTTTTGAAGCTTTTAAGTATGCTTGGTGTAATATATCATAAATAATTTGAAATATACGCATCTTAAAACAGATCCAAGAGTTTTAAAGTTTATTTATTTATAAATTGACTTTAGGATATTGAATAAATTGAAGCATATTTTTATTTT
>NW_021589199.1:0-303 GCF_001605985.2 Dendrobium catenatum
GAAGATTTAAGGATATGCTGGATGATACGGGCATTTTTTATCATCCCGGAGACTCTAGCAACATGATAGGTTAGACCACTTTTTCTAATCGCATTATTGACTTCATCCCATTTGAATGTGTTTTCACTTATTAGGGTGTGGGCTCTTTATCCTTCAGTCCTTAGGTTTAGAAAGGCTCCAATGTCATGCTTAGTGATTTCCACTTTTTGTTTGAAGACAAAGGAACTTATGCTAGAGTGGTCAGAGTTAAAACTCATATTTGCTTTGAAATAGTGGAAGGTTTGCTTGTTGTAGAAGTGGATG
>NW_021589200.1:0-1206 GCF_001605985.2 Dendrobium catenatum
AGATAGCAACAACCATTTCAGCGGACATGCGTATTTTTTGATGGATTTACATGGTTTCATTACTAGAAATTGTTTGATGTAGCGAGTAATAGTCTCTTTTGCCATTCAAAAATTCTTGTTTAGGTAGTTCATATCATCCACACATAGTGATCTAAGATTTCAATTCTTCCATGTTTCAGCAGTAGCATATTGTTCCATGGAGCTAAGGCCAAAAAGATGGAAGAAACAAGTGTTTCCACGACTCTACCATCCAGCCAATTCTGTTCCACTTCATCCCCTTTTCATGGTTACATATCTTTACGTCTAAGGAATAGGGAATCTTTCTCCTATTACATGAATCAAATGTTTCATTTCATCCGAGAAAAGCCATCTTTTTCTCAATAATGTCTTTATCATTTGATCCAATAGCATTCCGTTAGATAGGAACATATCTGATAAATACTGATAACTCTCAAATAGAGTATTAGAACGGAAAGATCCATTAGATAATGAACTATTGGTTCTAAACCATCTCTGGCGATGAATCAACAATTCGAAGTGCTTTTCTTGCGTATTCTTGATGAACCAGCGTTTATATATAGATGTAGGAGGGTTTGTTTGGGAAGCAATAAGCCCCTTTGACATCTCTTCATCTATAAAGAATTCTCGACGTGAAAACATAGAGATAGAGGGCTGATCTTTGAATAGGGAAAAGAATGGATCCACAGGGTCCCAAATGAATTGGCTTGTATGAAAAAAGCCTTGTTCTTTGGAAGATCTATCTCATGTCTGGTACTGCATGGTTCAACTCTGCAAGAACTTCGAATCATTCTATTGAAGCTCATCCTCTTTATGATAAATGATCCATTTGCCCCAAAATGACACTGTCCAATAGGGAAATCCCAATTCCGTGGACCTTTCGATACAATCAAATAGATTGCCACAAGGGCGCCATATTCTAGGAGCCCAAACTATGTGATTGAAGAAATCCTCCTCTATCTGTTGCGGATCAAGGGCCCCTTCCCCTTCTTCAAACTCTGATTTATTTTTTTCATATAGAAATTTCTGATCAATGATAGAATAAGATCCATTTTGCATCATATCTAACTAATTCCTTGGTTCGGACCGAAGAAGTAATGTCACTCAATTATTATCAAACTAACTGCATTATTTTTTTGTCCGTGAGGATCCCGCCAGAGCGCATTCTACTTCTAATAGTAATAATAG
>NW_021589201.1:0-374 GCF_001605985.2 Dendrobium catenatum
TTGTTGTATTTTAAAAGGTTTGTTGAGTGCTTTGAACATCAAGCTAACATTTTCTGGAGTTTTAAAGCAATTTGAGTTTTTATGAATTTTTGGAATATTTTAATAACTTAATTAAAGGTTCAAAAATTGACTTTTGTATTAAGGGTGTTTTCTGGAATGTTTGTATTTTATTAAAATACTAGACCTAACTACGATCAGTTAGAAGGTAAGTACATTGAAATCTGATTTTTCTACATTTTATTACAAAGGTTTGAAGTTTTGAACTAGTTTTGACCTACGGTTGACCAAAAAGTTGACTTTTTGAAATATTACAGATTTCTGGAGTTTAATATTTTTAATAAATATTAGACATTATTATGAGTTGAATGCAAGTG
>NW_021589202.1:0-202 GCF_001605985.2 Dendrobium catenatum
CTGCTGTTATTTCTGCCTTTTCTGGTGCAATTCTGCTATTATTTCTATGCAGTTCTGCTGTTAGTTCTATGCAAACTAGCCCTGCTCTATGTTTCGGTTTTTATGTGCAGTTTCTGTTGTTATTTCTGTGCAGTTTCTACTATTATTTCAGTGTAGTTTCATCTATAATTTCAGTGCAGTAACTGCTGTTAGTTCAGTGCAG
>NW_021589203.1:0-422 GCF_001605985.2 Dendrobium catenatum
ATAATTGACGAAATATTATCAGACAGTTACCTGGACAATGAACATATTGATGCTTTTGCCATTTTATTAAATGAGAAGTCTAAAATTTCACCTGATAAGTATCAAAAATATTTATACATCTCACCAATGTATTGGGTTAGTATACTAGTTTATTTTTTATAAAAATTTTTTATTTGAACTATTTAATTCTTATATTTATTTTTTTGTAGCATTACAAGATTAAGGATGTAAAATCAGTATTGTTCCTCGAGCACATAGACTACAATTCTGTTCAGTCAAGCAGTATTATAATTAATCCAATTATTCACGGAAATCACTGGACCCTTCTAGCTGGTTACATAAAGCAGAAAAGGTGGGAATTTTACGACTCCATACCCAACCCTACGCATAGAAGTATTGCTGTGAAGATAGTGAGTTTGATT
>NW_021589204.1:0-1260 GCF_001605985.2 Dendrobium catenatum
TTTTAATGGTGAAACCCTTTAGGAGAAAAGCAACAGGACCGTGGATATTCTTAAGGAGGATCTCCACCGCATGTTGTTCTTGCAACTGGGGTTCACACTTCATTGAGAGGTTTTTCCACCTCAAGATGTACTCAACCAGAGACTCTCCCGACTTTTGTTTCTCAACAACAAGATCGCCTACAGTGGTTCGTTGCTGCACTCCAGAAAATCTTTTAAGGAAAAGGTTTTCTAGATTGCTAAAAGTTTTTACTGAACCATTGGGCAGATCGGCATACCATTCAAAAGAGATGCCGGAAAGACTACTTACGAACTGGTAAAATAGTAGAGCATCTGACCCTTCCGCATTGCAATAACTTGCTCTGAAGTGGGCTAGATGCTGTCTCGGGTTTTCTATTCCAGTGAAAATTTTAAAAGTTGGTGGCACAAAGCCTTTTCGATAAGGAACTGAATCATATTCTTAAAGGGTAAGGTCTACCCTTTGGAATATATGCGGTTTCTTGGAAAAAGGCTAAGGCCTCCCTTACCTGATCCTCAATCAGTTGCTTTGTCTTTCTGGGGCAGAGTTGAGGAACATGGGGAACTGTAGGTGCTGCTGGAGATGCCTCTGGTAGGCAAGAAGGAATCACTGGTGTTGACTCGGGAGGCTTAGGACTAGATTCTATTTTCTTAACCCTTTCCACAATCTCTCGAGCCGTTTGTTGAATCTTAAGTGAATCCTGCTCTGACTTATCAAACCTTTCTTGCATTTCTTTGACTTGTGACATCATAGTTGTCAACTGATTCTCCAAATCTTTAATATGCTCCTCACCCCTAGCCCTTACGAACTCATCTGAATCGGACCCAGCAACCTGTGGGTCATCATCTCTGGCACGTCAGTGTCTACCAGGTTCGGCCTCCTTGTTGGAACCTCTAGTTTCGACCATGGAGACGCTACCAGCATAATCATCTTCCTCTCCTAGGAGGTCATCCACGTCTGAATCAAAAGAAGCCATTCCCTCTCTCTTTAACAGAATGTTTCTTATCTCTTGTACTACCTCTTCGACCGGTCTATCCCCAATTGACTTAGGATCGAGAGGTAAGTATCTCTTATATTCAGCCATATCAAACAACTCTTCAGAATCCAAGAGAGCAGTGATTTATGTAAGTTTTGGATTAGGATCTAACTGAGACTCTGTAAGTGGCTCTTCTTCTATCTCAAGATCTAGGTCAATTCCTTCCTTCTAGACTGTCCCAAGATCGGTAGTCGGGGAAGTGGCATTC
>NW_021589205.1:0-271 GCF_001605985.2 Dendrobium catenatum
CCTTCAGGAAGGTCCAAGACATAGGCATTACTGTTTACTTTTGAAGTTATTTTAAAGGGACCTGCACTTTTAGCATGTAGTTTCTTAACGGCCCCTAGTGGGAACCGCTCCGGACGAATCCGAACCATGACATGTCTCCAACTTCGAACTCCTTGAAGCGTCGCTTAAGATCAGCATTAAGTTTGTATTTTTCATTATTTTATACAATTCTTTTATTAATTTCTTGATGCAATTTCTGGATATGCGATGCAAATGCGGATGCAGACTCTGA
>NW_021589206.1:0-345 GCF_001605985.2 Dendrobium catenatum
TCATTTCTTATTAACTTGCAACATGACAACCCAAGATCAAAGTTTTGGGAAAACCTTTCAATTTTTCTTATATTAATTTAACTAAAAAAAAAAAGACCACATAGCTATTGATAACTTCAAACATATAGAAACTAACTAATCTAGAAAATTTCCTTTGATTTCTCTTCAAAATGTATATATAATTTTTAATCTATAGTACATGGTTACAGACTGATATATATAACAAATTAATTTGAATGAGTAGCCATGAATGTACAAAATGTTAGAAAAAGGAATACAAATGTATACTCAGTTAGATTGGATCCTAACATAGTTGCTCAATTAGTTCTTTATCTTTTACAGACC
>NW_021589207.1:0-311 GCF_001605985.2 Dendrobium catenatum
CAGAAAGAAAGCTGTCTCAAACGAAGCCTAAATGTTACAGAGTAGATGTATTTGATTTGTCCTATGTTAAAAAAGATAGAGATAGATCTAAAAAAGACTTATTTATAAAGTATAAGAAACGATCCTTTTTACTATATTTAAATGAGAAATTGATTCTTAACATAACACAATGAAGAAGAATGATTCATGTAGCCGACTCCACATAGTGGGATAAAACTTGATGATATAAACGTTGTTATATTGATATTTATTTAAGCCCAATTTACATATATGTTGATGTAGGGTATCGGTGGAGGAAACAGAGAACAAGC
>NW_021589208.1:0-350 GCF_001605985.2 Dendrobium catenatum
CCATGGTTGTCTCCGGCGATTCATCTTTGCCTCGGCCGCCACATGTGGCTTTGTTCGCCTTCCCCTTCGCATCACACGTCGCGCCATTCTATTCACTGGCGCGTGCTCTCGCCGCGGCTGCTCCGTCTGCCATCTTTTCCTTCGTGAGTACAGCTAAAACCCTCGAATCCCTTCCGAGAACCGCCGGAAATCTTCGTCTGTTACCATTCGAGGAGGAGATCCCGGACGGCGGATCTTCTGCTGGACTTGAGGAGATGGTCGGGAAGTTCTTGCAGGCGGCCCCGGGGAAAATCCGGGCTGCTGCAAATGCTGCCGCGGCAGATGTCGGGGGGATACCGGTGAGCTGCGTG
>NW_021589209.1:0-404 GCF_001605985.2 Dendrobium catenatum
AACAACTTTGGTGTCGACTGTGGGCATCGATCTTACAAATGACGATGTGCATCAACATTGGCTACTATGGCCATTGAAAACAAAAAAAAAAATCGGTGTGCCTCGGAGTATAACATTACCGAGTAACAGTGGTCAACAAATATTGTTAGATAACAATGGTAGGGAGGCTTTAGCTAGATGATAGGGGTCAAATGATTGCAGTTGGGTGATAATGGTCAAAGGATCATGATTGAGAGACACTAGCTAGATGACCATAATCAGATGATGGCGATCAAATGACTATAGTTTTATGACAATGTTGGAGGAGCAATAGGTGGTCAATGGTGGCTGCATGTCATAATATTGTTTGAATTAAATGATTTGATTATGAGAATGCATTATTTAGAGATAATTTGATCTTTATA
>NW_021589210.1:0-213 GCF_001605985.2 Dendrobium catenatum
TAATTAAAATAAAACTATTGAGTTTAGATCTTAATTTGATACATTGTCATATTTTAAGGATGAAAATGTTTAGTTGTGATCTCACCCCTTATTAATAAGTTTGATTTTTATTCAAGATTATCTTTTCTTAAGAAGTCAATCTTTATTATACTTTGACTAATCAACAATTTGATTTTTATAATATTTACTTTTATTTTTATTTTTTTATTCATG
>NW_021589211.1:0-280 GCF_001605985.2 Dendrobium catenatum
CTCTTCCTTTTCTTCATTCTCTTCTTGCTTTCTTATTTTCTTTTCTTGCTTCCTTCTTTTTTTTTTTGCTTTGGTCATCTCTCATGAGAATTGAGGGGTCTATTTATAATTTTCTGAGAGCGATATGACCAGTAAATAAGATGAAGATCAAGGTTAAATTGGGAGTGATTTGAATGGACGGCCGATGTTGAATCCCTTGATTGTGGAACGTTACTAGGCATTTGAATGTCTAAACAATATCATAATTTGACGACCTTGGGCTCGTTGGATTCATCTCGTC
>NW_021589212.1:0-570 GCF_001605985.2 Dendrobium catenatum
TCAGTCTAGGAACAAGGCTTATCAATTTGGATGCTTGCGGCAGTAAATTGCTTGTTGTTAAATAAGATTGGTGGGTCATTTCATGTAGGTTTGCATTCTTAATAATCTTTAATTTAGATATTTGTTTCTCTTTTAATATTTTACTTGTGTCCCACATCAGCTTTTGATGTTTATATCAACAAGCTTGGTGTGTTCTTAATAGTCCTTCATGTAGGTCTTTATTTCTTTTTCGAGGTTTCACATGTACGTGTCTATCACGTTAGTTCTTTTGTATTTACAACAATTCTTAGGGATTAATACAGTTAAGTTTCTGATAGGAAACACTTATAGATCTCAAGTATTTTCTATCAATCTTCGGAAAAATAGCAAGAATTTTCCACAAATATCCACACAAAATCAAGAAAACAGTAGAAATTTATATTATTTGATGAAATAGAAACAGAAAATAACAAGATACAATTGATCCTCTATTCGAGAGGAGGATCGTTCTCTCCCAATCTCTAGACGCCGCTAGAGCCCAAAAGAAATAATAAAGATCTCAAATTTCAGCCAAATTCCAGATGCTCTAAC
>NW_021589213.1:0-283 GCF_001605985.2 Dendrobium catenatum
ATCGGAGAAGACGAACGGCGGCTAGGGCAAAAGCCCTCAAATGATTTTTGTTGTTTACTCCTGCTGTACTTATAAATTTAGAATATTCATCAAAATTACTATGGATTATGCTCTTTCTGTTGATTTTCCCCACATTTGACCACAAATAGTCTCATCCATTGTTGTTGCGGCTGTTCTCAAAAAATTTTCCTTAATTTTTAATTATTTTTTAATTTTTTGCGACTATTGTTCTCAATTCTTAATGTTTTATGATGTTAGTGTTTGTAATACTAATAAACATTAT
>NW_021589214.1:0-497 GCF_001605985.2 Dendrobium catenatum
AACGGGTGGCGGTCAAGCAAGCTAGCTTATAGTGTAAACAATTTCACTCAAAATCGGAGTTCGATTTACACTCAAAATGAATTAACTACTTCACTTTGCATTATATTTAATATACTTTACATTATTTGGTATTACAACCAAACACCAAATTTTATAAAACCCACACATTTGGAATACTTTGCACTCTAAAGTAATCCAACCGAACAACCCTTAGCTAATTGTTATTGTTTCCATTTTATAACCTGTTTTTGTGAAATCTAATATGTTGATTGAATTGTTTTAAATAATAAATCTTTGCTTGGCTGTACGCTTTAAAGATAAAATCTCCACAAATAAAAAAATCAATAAAAATCCGTTGATCCTAAAACAAAAGGTTTTAATTTTCTTTGACATGCATGCTCGCATGCACCCATAATTTAAATCTTCTTAGGAGACTAAAAATATATTTTTTTCTCTTTTCCAGGAATAGAAATTCATTTTAAGTTCCAACAGAAATT
>NW_021589215.1:0-310 GCF_001605985.2 Dendrobium catenatum
CATAGTCATCAAACAATTGGTACCAGAGTCTTGGCTCTTTTTATTTTGCTTAACATTCTAGAGTGTAACCACTTATAAATAAGGGCACAATGTTTTCCTATGGATTCACTTCCCAAAGGAAAATCCACTCATCGACTACAATTGTTAGATAATGTCCCTCTTAATTACTAGGAAAATAAAATTACTATATTCTTTAGAGGACAAGGTTATCATATGTGGCACATGCTTACACACCAATATAATATACCTACAAAAACAATTAATAGAATTAAAATTAAAAAAAAATGTTTTGATGAATGGATTGCATTAA
>NW_021589216.1:0-446 GCF_001605985.2 Dendrobium catenatum
TCTTTTCCTTTGTTTTTCTCTCTCCTGGACGTCCTTTTCTTTTTAAAATATCTCATTTTCATATATATCAAAACTGATCGTCCCGGACGATCGCACCTTCATCCCGGGACGATTTGGCTCTGGATGAATTTCGTCCAAACGAAATTAATTATTGTCACGGACGTCTTGCGCTCTGGACAAATTTCATCCAAACGAAATTAATTATCGTCCCGTACGATCTGCTCTCTGGACAATTTTCGTCCAGACGATCCGACTTTCGTCCAGACGAACCAAGCAGCCAAACATGCTTTCCTGCACAACCTGTACCGATCGTCCCGGACGATCCAAATTCGTCCGGACGAACCTGGGAGCAAAATCGCCTTTACACATAGACTGTAAATAGGTGTGAGATCAGGGGCGAATTGGGAGTGGTTTGAATGGATGGCCGATATTGAATCATACGATCA
>NW_021589217.1:0-237 GCF_001605985.2 Dendrobium catenatum
GAGGGCGAAGGTTGCTCGTTTAGCTCAACATAGGTGTTGTACCGGTTGCCCCTCCTACCACGCTCAATAAAGGCGTGCATAGGTAGACCGCCGGTCTGACACGTTAGTCGAGATAAAAGGGCAAAGGTTGCTCGCTTACCTTATCGTAGGTGTCGCGCCAGTTGCCCTTCCTACCATGCTAAGAAAAGCGTGCATAGGTAGACCACTGACTCGCCACGCATGACAAGGTAAGAAAGC
>NW_021589218.1:0-226 GCF_001605985.2 Dendrobium catenatum
GCTACTTTACTTTTCAACTGTTCATTGTATGGAGATGAGCTAGATTGGTTGAGTGGATAAGGGTGTGTTGACCTTTGTGGGCGGCAGATGCAGTCAAGGGCACAAAAAGATAACGATCCCAACTTGCTTGGAAGAATAATATTGCATTTAGATAGAAAAGGATTTTGCGAGAATCTTAGAATTTTCCACTTCAACTTATTGCAGCATCTAATGCCCCATTGACTAT
>NW_021589219.1:0-1325 GCF_001605985.2 Dendrobium catenatum
AATTAAGAAATTTTTTTTTTGGACTATGAGTGGGATTATATAGCATTAATCTTTGTAATTAATACATGCTTAGTTTAAATTCTATAATTATATGATTTTGATGAGATTGTGAGCTCTAGATTTATCTCATTATCTTCAAGTAGGCTTTTACTAGCAATATTAGAATCAATTTGGCTTATAGGGATCTCATCAAAAGCATCAAACTCTATACTTGAGCTCCCATCCCTTCCTTCTTCACATCCCTTCTGATAATCAAAGGAAGATAGTGTTAGATTACAGTCCATCTCTCTCCATGATAATCCCTCATGTGCAGGTATCATTTGATGAATAATCTGCAAGAGATACAATTAAGTCTTAAAAAACTTTAATTATGAATGATTCTAATTATACTTTTAACATACTTTGTTTTAGTTTTTACAATCCCTCTAATCTAACATGTTACATATTGTGAGATTTTGAGCATATAGTATTTTGGGTGAATACTTAAGTTTCGTTTGGGACGATTTTCTTACTGCTTCTTGATATTGCTTTCTAGTATAAAATTTTTCATTTTTTTTTTATTTTTTTTTAGTATAAAATTTTTCATCTTTGTATTAAAAAGCTGTTTTAAAAAGCAGTAAAAAAGCTATCCCAAGTGAAATCTTAATTTATAACATCAAATCATGGATGCCTAATATATATTTAGGTTTCGTTTAGGGCAGCTTTCTTACTGTTTTTAAAGTTATTTTTTAGTATAAAAATTTATGTATCAAAAAGCTGTTTTAAAAAGCAGTTAAAAAGCTATCCCAACCGAAATCTAAAGATATGTCCTAATAAATACATAAATAAATAAATAATGGATACATGTGATATAAGTTAAGAGAAATAGTGATGATGAGAATAATGAAATTGTGAAAGGTTTGAAGACTAATAAGAGATACTAAATTTTCAAAGAGTTGCCCTAAACAAATAAATTCTTTTTTAAACTTCCTCTTTTAATAATATTTAATTTTCTAGTTCTTTTTAAGAGCATTCTAATTTTTCATATTGGATGATATATATATTTCATATTTAATTAAATTATTTTATTATTAAAACATGCTTTGTATATATAATTCAATTAATCCAACCCAAAATAATTCTATATTTTGAGAATTCACCTTGCCCTTAGGACTGAGAATTGCACACATAAATCAAAATGTATAAGAGCCAACTTTTGAAAGTTCATTTTTGCAACATTCAACCATAATGTGAAACAGTAGTTTCCACATAATTAATTTTGGGGGCCTAATTGCAAATAATTATTTTGAAGTAAAATTAAAAATGATGACATAAATTTAGGGACT
>NW_021589220.1:0-274 GCF_001605985.2 Dendrobium catenatum
TATAGAGTAATATTATAGTATAGTATAGTCATATAATATATAGTAGTAGTAGTATAGTGCAGTGTAATTATATAGTATAGAGTAGTAGTACTATAGTGTAGTATATATAGTATAGTGTAGTTATATAGTATAAAGTAGTAGTAGTATAGAGTAGTATTATAGTATAGTGTAATTATATAGTATATAGTAGTAGTGGTATAGTGTAGTTATCAGTGGCGGAGCCAGAAATTTTGTTCAGGGGGGGGCCTAATGAAAGTCGTGCTTGATGTCGTGA
>NW_021589221.1:0-883 GCF_001605985.2 Dendrobium catenatum
CCATGGTCTATAACAAATTTTAATAGTATAAAATATATCTATAAACCTTAATAAGAAATATCTAAGCCATACAACCTAACACATATTTTGTATGTTTGTTAATACTAACAAATTATAGTTTTAGGCTAGGAGAATTATTTTATTTTGTTTGATTTACATCTTGCAGCTATGGTACATGCACATTGTTGACCCTATTTTTGACCTAGACTTGGGTTAAAGGGTTGACCTGGTCAAATTTACCAAGCCAGGCCTCAAGACCTCCTCCTTTCTGTTCAGTGGGTCAAATCAAATTCGCTGAGTCTAGACCTTTGCCCTAGGTCAACCTGGATGACAAGGTCAACCCAGGTTGACCGTATTTGAACCCTTTGATCCAAAAATCAAATCCTAGTAATTTCAAACCAATCTTTGGCTCAATCATTCACTATCTTGATATAATTGACCAAGTTGACCAAGTCAAGCTTTGACTTGGTCAACCCAGGTGTTATTAGGTCAAATTAACTCGATTAGGTCAATTTAAATCCCATTCAATGCTTTTAAAACCTTTCCAAGTGCTCTATTCATTCAAATAACAGCTAAACAAATCTAATTCTATTATATTTAGACCTATATTCAAACTAGAACGTTCCCTTAGAATCTAAGGCTTTAAATAAGGGAATTGAGGTTCTAATAAGGGATCCTTTGCGATTTTCCTTCTCACAAGAGCCCCCAAGCTCGAGTTTTCACTTGTGTGAGGTCCCTGGATTCCTCCACCCTTTCTCCACCTAAACCTACCACCAATACCTCGATTCTATTATATTTAAAATGATTATTATTATTATTAGTTTTTTTTAATTATTATTATTTATTATCATTTATTATTATTATTATTATTAATGTTATTATT
>NW_021589222.1:0-928 GCF_001605985.2 Dendrobium catenatum
CTTGTAATATTATTGATTGGTCCATGGTCTTTAAGATCTTTTGAATTCTTTTTCTTCACACGACTTGAATTATCTCGTTTCTCATTTGTAGCTGAGACATCAGCTACAATTTACTTTTGTTCTTCCTTCTTTCAAAACTGATTCCCCTCATTCATCAATGTAGCACCAAATTCCTGTATGATCTCTCCTTCTTCCAATAAATCATTTAATACGTTAAATATATTTTCATTTAAAGGAATGTTAGAGCCATTCCTTTCAATCTCCAGATGTACTTCTTTATTACCATCCATGTTTGATTCCAATGTTACTTCTTTAGGAGCAAACTTATCAGCCAAGAGAACTTTTTCGGTATTCTGAGCGGTAGCTTTTATATCATTCCCCTTATCTTCCTTCTTCTTATTATCTACTGTTCTTCTCTATATTGTTTTCTTAACTGGAAAATGAGTAGATCCTTTGAAATGACTCGGTCCATTCTTCCTTCCAAGATTAATTATTAACCATGCTCCATAGCTTCCTGAATTGATATGCTCCATCCCATCTTCTCTTGTTGCTCCATTCCTTGCCTTATCTGGAACATAATTCCATCTTCCTTACAATTGAATTATTAAAAACCAACTCCTTCTCCATATCCTTCTTTAGTATGCCCAATGAATCCACAATTGAAACAAAAATTGGGGTTGCGCTCATATTCTATCTTTTGATAGAATTTCCCGTTAACTCCTTCTACCCACACTCCTACAGGGAGCTTCCTATCCAACTTAATTTAGTTGCACACCCTTCCTAATTCTCTTCTTCCCCAATGGAACATGTTTCCATCAAGAAGAATAGGTTTTCCAACCATCGAAGCTATTCTGCAAACATTTAAGTTGTCCCAGCAATGCAAAGGAAGGAATGGAAGCCTAATCCAAATTGGTGATGTCAATCCCTC
>NW_021589223.1:0-217 GCF_001605985.2 Dendrobium catenatum
ATAGTGTTGTCATTTGTTTCCCTTTCTTGGGTTTCAAGTGGATTTTTCTGAGGTGGTGGAGGAAGGTCAAGAGGTGCTAGTTCATTTTCCTCATCTTCCTCAAGTTCAGTCTCCCCCTGAAGATGAGTTTTTGAAAAATAGGAATTCTGTTCAGCAAAGGAAACATCAATAGAGACAAAGGTTTTTCTTGTAGGTGGATGATAACATTTATACCCTT
>NW_021589224.1:0-3351 GCF_001605985.2 Dendrobium catenatum
ATAAATGCTAGACCCTCTCTCCTTATCTGATTGCGTGACGGATTTTCGTACAACGCTAAGACGATAAATATGATATTTCTCTACCGCTGCGAATACTCCTGGACGCAACAATATTAATGATATTTTATGTGCTTTAAATATCTAAATGTTCTATAACTATATAGTAAGATTTATTAATGTTGATGTAAAAAGCTTTGAAATTAATTATACTATTCGCTAATTATTTGGAAATAACTACTAGTAGTAATTATTATCAAACTAATGCTAGTGACTTAATGACTTGGTTGACAAACTCTCCCTCATTCTAGGGGGAAATTATTGGGTCAGGTCAACGAACGTGTTCGGAGCCCAAGAAAAATGTGCCACATCACCTCCTACTCAGTACTGATCAGTACCAAGCAGTGTCGAGCTCGGTACTGAGTACTGCTCGGTACTCAGTACTTTACAATACCAAGCTCAGTACTGTGAATACCGAACGTAAGCTTTATCCGATGACCTGACCCAATAATTTCCCCATTATAGGAGTAAGTTCCATCTCGACCACCTTTAGCTGCTCGTCATCACCAATTTATTTGGTCTCCTCTAATTTGAAGTAAAGGGTCATTAATCTAATTATTGTGTAACAAAACTCACTTCACCATGGTCATAGGAGATGCATACATTAATCTAGAGATTTTACATTATACTTTTTGGATCAAATGTTGTTTGTGAAGTGTACAGTTTTATTAAAGTTTGGATTGAGTCAAAGGAGATTATAGAGGGAAACTACAATTTAGAGAATATATTAAAGGAAAATAGTTCATTATCGATTACCTACGAATTTTTCCAGCGGAATATTTTATGTCGAAATTTTCGGCTGATTTCCAACGGAATGGATGAAATATTTCCAACAGATTTTTCCGGTGACTTTTCTAGCGGATTTTTCGGTAATACGTGATTTTTTTGTAGTAATATATTCACTTGATTGTGAATTATATATGTAATTCTAAATATCGCTTTCGAAAAATTCGGAGGGCTTTGATTCAGCAAGAAAAATATAAAATTATATTACATTTTTTTTTCCTTTATTCATGTCATACCGACACTAACTAGGGACTCTCTATTTAGAGTCAGAATTGTTAGACTAATAATCAACAGCACAACATATTAAAAAAAAAAAAGAATCAACAACATATAATGGATTATAAAAATAACAAGAAAGTTATTCTCGTAGAAAGAAAGCTAGTTTGTAATTTTCCGCCAGGCGAAAAAAATGGGCGAATTCAAGAAAGAACATAAGAAAAATAAGCCCTATTTTTTGCATCTTCTTTTCCCACCACATAATAGAAATCAAATGAAACCTTAGAGACAAACAACTTCATAAAACATGTATTGTTTCTTGCAGTACTACTTCAATTCCATGGAATAAACATAGATACCAGACAATTGATGACAATCAATAGCACATGCTCATCACTACATAAGAGAGAACCTTTTCTCTTTTTGCTAGCCAAAATTCCTTCCTGCTCAAGTTTCTTGGCTTTTGGCTAATTAACAATGAACACTTATGGGGTGTAGTAATTATGAGCAAGGCTTCCCTACTTTGCCTGCACATGCATTTGGAAAGAGTACATAATCATAAGATTCTCCTATTCATTTTTCTTATAATTGTAATCATAAGCAAGATAATTTATGTTTATGATATGTACTTATTAAATTCCAAATTGGTCACTCATTTTATTCCTTTTAATTTTCTAAATATGCAGCCAGGCTAGCACACTATGGCATGGCTCATTTAAATAAATTTTCACAAGCTCTCTTCTTTTTTTTTTTTGTTAATATTCTCATTTTTATAAAAAAAAATATTTTAAGTTATTATGTATTTTCTTGTGTTCATTTATTCACACCAGACAATTATTTAGTATATATGTATATATATTATTGTTGAGACTAAGATATTCCAATCATTCATGTAAATAATTAATTTATCATAATCACATAGGATACTTCAGAAAAATTGTTATCAACTTTTGCTTTCAAAGCTTTCAAATAGATATTTTTGAAATGATTCTTACAATAATTGAGTGTTGGTACATAGCTAGCTACGAAAAGAGACGACCTCAATTGGGAGTGTCAATTATTGACCCGACCCGATAATTTGAGCTGAATCTGGCCTAAAAAATTTGGGTTTTGGTTGAATTGTTTAACAAACAGGTCGGATTCGGGTTCCAATTTTTGACTCGTTTGAAAAATCGGTTTAGGGTCTTGATCTACACACTAAACTACATTTGATTCGGCTTTGACTCGAGTCCCTGTCTGACCTCACCAGTCGCCCCCACGCTGGCGCCTCGGACCAGATTCACGCACCTGCACAGTCGAACTCGTTGTGCTCGTACTCGCTGCCTGTAGTTGCTCACGACGAGGTCTCGCCCGCACCCGCTCGCCCTCGCGTCCTCATTAGCACCCGCGCAGTCGCGCACTCTCACGGGTCTGTTGTTGCCCCCAATCATGCTCTTTCAACCAGTCTCACACTCCAACGCTCGCCCTTGTCCGCATTCATTCTCATGCGGTCTTGCACACATCCAGTACTCAAAGCTTGCGTGCTGCAATCTCGTACTCATAGCTTAGTGGGTCGAGGCGGATCAACTCGGTAAACCGGCAGGTTGGGTCCATATTTAATTTTTTGACCTATTTGTTTAATCGGGTCGGATGAATTGAAGGCAAGTCAATTTTGAATTTGACCTAAACCCCACCCAAAAACTCATTTAAAGTTTAAACTTGCCTAAACTAAATTTCTTATCTCTTTCATGCAAAAGATAGATTAATCTCTTATGTGCCCAATTATTATAACTTCAACTATACTCCTCCATGCCTTGTGTACTAAAATTCCATGTGAACTTTTGAGAGAAAGGAAGGACCATATCTATATATAATAGCCTATGACACTTTGTCACTACCAATGCTATCATAATAATCATTAGCAATAGAATAGACAGAAAATCACATCATGATTTGTTGGTTAAATGACAGATTGGATAAATTGCATATAATCTGAAGCACTCATCATGGTTTGATCAGAAATTTTTATTTCTTTAGCCGAGAAGAGTCTAAGGACATTCTTATCCCATAAGTTATATATAGTAGTTAGAGAGCATTATAACTGTATGATTGTGTGTTCCACGAAAGTGGGAGTGTAAGTGAGTCAAATCAGCTCTTGAGTCGGCTCAAATATGCTCAGTTGATGAGCTCAAGCTCGAGCCCTCACACCACATATGACGTATGAGTAAGGGTTTGATCTAAGTTGGACCAGACTCATTGAGATCAAGCTATTGCTACAATATCAACGGGGAGGAAGCTTTTCTGTCAACCAAC
>NW_021589225.1:0-1066 GCF_001605985.2 Dendrobium catenatum
GGATGATGCGTGCAATTCGGACAAGACCGGATACCTTAGACACATGCTTAGTTAAACCATTTCCACTAATCACCC
The DNA here is from genome assembly GCF_001605985.2 of Dendrobium catenatum. NCBI lineage: Eukaryota > Viridiplantae > Streptophyta > Magnoliopsida > Asparagales > Orchidaceae > Dendrobium > Dendrobium catenatum. Next base: position 76 of record NW_021589225.1, read on the forward strand.
AACTAAATTCATACCATTTATATGTATCATTGGTGATTAAGGTATGGGCTATACTTCCCTCAGTCCTTAAATTTAGAAAAGCTCCTAAGTCGTTTTTAGTGATTTCAACTTTTTGTTTGAAAATAAAAGAGTGAATCACAAAGTGGTCAGAATTGAAGGACATATTGGGTAGAAAGTAGTATAAGTTTTCTTTGTTATAGAGGTGGACAGAGTAAGAATAAAGCAAAACTGAGTCGAAGCAAATAAAGGCATTACCTGAAAGATAATATCTTCTTGAATTAAAATTCGGGAAGGAGTGATTTTGGAAGAAGCAAATTTAGGAAAAGAATCCTCATTTACTTTGGATAGAAAGTTTTCGGAAGAACTCCTATGTGGCTTCTTCGCTAAGAACTTTTGATGCTTACTTGAACTTGCCATTTGAAAATGATCTAGAGTAAGAAAGGAGTTGAAAGTGATGTTTAGCGTGTGACTATTGAGTTAAAAAGCCCGCCTATTTAGTGAAAAATGACATGTTCATATCAGACGAAAAATATTCGTCCCCGTAGGATATTTTCGTTCGTTCCGTACGAAAATATTTCGTACAGACAATTCAATACGACCAGAATGAAATGGATTTTTGTAATCAACGCGACTTATGAAGCATCCTTTCGTACAGACTTTTGAACAGTCTGATCGTATAGACGAACATGTGTTCGTCCCGGGACGTTCATTACTTATATCATTTTAATGGATGTTGAAACTGTCCCCTACATCGAACTGACATGTGTTCGTCCAGACAAACCAAAGGTTCGTATGTATGAAGTTTGTATTAAAAACTAGTAGTTATCCATTCAACCGCTTCATTCATTCATCCCGGATGATTGTTGCGATCGTACAGATGAAGTACACCAAAAAAACTACACTCAAAAGGTTCAAAATCCGACAGTTTGTCACTCTACACAAATCGTCCCGTACGAAAATATTTCATCACGGGCGATGATGACTTAAAAAA
>NW_021589226.1:0-228 GCF_001605985.2 Dendrobium catenatum
AATTCCATAAGCCTTCGGGCAAGGGGAAACTCTGTCCGTTGTGTTTTGGAACCTGTAAGAAAACCCCTTTTCAAATTCTCAAAATTTTCAAAAAATTTTTATTTCTCAAACTCCAAGTTGTCATGTGTTACCCCATACGATTCTTTCGTGGGCCAACATATGTCATACTTTCAAAAAATAGCAATGAAATACTTTTCTACCATTCTTTTCAAAAAAAAAAATCTAATT
>NW_021589227.1:0-2326 GCF_001605985.2 Dendrobium catenatum
AATCAAAAGGTAAGTTATCGAATCAGGGGAGAGTCAGGTAATAGAAATACCCTTTCCGTAGTGTTGCCATTTTCTAATGTTTATGCACAATGGAATCAATTCAAAAAGTTTTCAAACTTAATTTTATTGAAATCCTCGCTGCATACCACTGTAAAAAAAGTTACGTTCGGGATTGTTAAGCCCTATGAACTTAGTCCAAGCTAAAACCAAGAGGGGGGGGGGGGGTGAATTGGTATTTAAAAATATCTTTAGAGAACAAAGAAAGAAAATCACAGTAAACCAAATCGACACCAAAAAATAAATGCGTATTTAAAGTGCGGAGATAGAAAAAGAACACACGAAATTTTATAGTGGTATTTGGTCGACTCGACCTTACTGTCACATCCTGGAGGCACCCTCCAAGTATTGCATCTACAAAACGTGACTCTCCTTTAGCCCCCACAGCTAGGCCGAGAAGCCCTCAAGCAAGAAAACTTCACTATTATTATATATCCATACCTCGGCAAAGGCAGAGAACCCCACCTTCCTTTTGCTTCCCTCCTGAAGCTGGCAGAGAACCACAACCAAAAGAAAACTCCTTACAACATTTCTACCGGATCAACCTTCCACGGACGAGAAACTCCAGGACACGAATGACAAGCAGAGGCGATCCTTTGGCAATACCCTTGTGAATGCCCCTCACAAGCTCCCCTCACAACGATCCTCTCTCTCTCCCTCTCTCTTCTTATCTCTCCTCAAGGTCTTCTCAGGTCCAAGGCAGCAGCCAATAAGGTACTCAAAACGTTGAAGAAGAGCTCTTAAATAAGAAGAGCTCAAGAGGAGCTCATTAATTGCAAGTAGCCGACACTTTATCGTCCTCTCCCTAGGCAGATATGGACATCGGCCTGGCCGATTAGTACAAAATTAAGGAAGATCGGCCAGAGCAACAGCCTTGGAGAATATTCCTAGACGATTGAAATTTGGCATTTATCGTCCAGGCGATCTCACGATCGTCCTTGGCCGATTAGTTCAAATCAGAGGTAAATCGTCCTGAGCCACAGCCCTTGGGAACAGTCCTGGCGATTAGAAATTTGGCTTGCTTCGTCCAGGCCGATCTCTATGATCGTCCTGGCCGAATCTGGAATCGTATCAAAATTGGCATCCTTAATTTTACTTCTCCGGTTGATTTCTCATGTATCAATTAAGGAATAATTTGTAATTTCGTAACAGGCGCGATTCCGGGAATCGTCCTGGCACGTAATTTTAAAATTAGTATTGCGCTGAAACTGTCTAAGGGCGCTATACTCTTTCCTATTGTTTGAGCTTATCGTTGTCGTGGCGTATACACGTTGATCTGCTTAGGCCCGAATAGTGTTTAATGTCGGCTGCCTTAAGTTAAGAATTCTTAATTACGAGCTTTACTGTTTTATAGCCGCTCGTTAGACCAGTCGATATGAAAAATCGGCCTGGCTATGTGGGAATACAGAATATCTAAGTCTCCTCAAGGTGTGTGTGTGGAAAGGGTTAACTTAGTATCAGTCTTTTTGGGTCTCATAACACCAGTAGACCTCAAAAGTGTGAAAAATTAAATTACCAGACTCGACTCAACCCTAAAGGACTACTCAATCCTGAACTTGGCTTCTTCTTGATCTTGATCCGAATCTATACGATCCTGAAAAGTTAGAAGCAACAATGTAGTCCAAGAGAAAAAGTGTTTGTCATATCAATCAAAAAATCAGATAGACATGAAAATAGGTTTGCAACAGCCTGTTTGAAAGCATCCGAACTGTGATAAATATCTCATACAGGAGAATTTGTTGCAAGGTAAATTTCTATTTGATTTAGTTTTGATGCCATACTTAATTATTAATTTCATTTGAGAAACATTTCTGGGAAACATTTTGAATCATCAGGATAAGACTACTCAACAAACCACTAGGTTATGGTGCCTATTTTGAGTATGGTTCACATCATACATTTGTAAGCCAGTAAGATTGTACACAGTTGTTCCTAGCATTTGTTGTAATACAAAACTCGGTTGATTCTTGTAAGGTAACCTTGGAGCATGCCAAATTTTTATCAACAAGAAATGAAGCATAAAAAGCTGTGTTGAATTTATATTTATTTTGTTTTATTTATTGATTCTATTTGAGAAATCTATCATTTGGTACCTCAGAGATACAATTTAATTATATGGAATATTTGCGGCGATAGAGAGATATAGGGTTAAGCGTCCAAGCTTTGCATGAAAATCGAAAACACAAACCAATAAGAGAAAAGGGTGCAAGCGTCAACAGTGGCTGCAACAAATATAATGTGATACTAATGTTTCTCAAATTCAAATTGG
>NW_021589228.1:0-8408 GCF_001605985.2 Dendrobium catenatum
CGAACATCCAACTAGATGCCACCATCGGACCTTACCTAAGTTGTTGCCGCTGGACCTTTCCCCTATCATCGCCACCAAACCTCGATCCAGCCTCCACCATTGGGTCTCCACTAACCTTTCTCTCCTACTAACTATGGTCCTCGACCATAGTTGCCCATCAACTATTGTCCACAGACCACCGTCACCCAACTATAGTCCCTCCAACCTTCAACATCTGTTGAATGCAGTTTCTTCAACCTTTTTTGCCCATCGACTATGGTCCCTCCAACTTCTTTCATCTGACAGCAATCCATTTGACCTCAATAGCCAAACTACAGTCTCCCCAACCTCCATCATTCAACTATGGTACCTCTGACCACTATCGCACAATAATAGTCCTTCCAATATTTATCGCTTGTTAACTACAGTTCCTTTAATCTTCATTGATAGGTAATTATCGTCGCACCAACCTCTTTCACCTAACAATGATCCCTCCGACCACCATCACTTGACTATGGTCCATTCGACCTTTGTCGCCCCACTATGGTCTCTTTAATCTCTATCACTACTGCAATCAAGGAGCCCGAGCTTATGTTTTGATGATAACAAATATTATTAAGCTTTATCTACTTTCTTCTATTTATTTTATTGCATATATTTTTTTTGTGTACTAGCACTTTAGGTATAATATGCACCAAGCACCGCCAACAGATCAAGGCTCAAGATTGGATAGTATAGGATTGATTTCTACAATAGTCTATATTTTTATCTTTCTTGAGTTAATATATTATAAAAGGTGTATGTTAGCATAGCAACCGTACAAACACACAGGGGAAATGAAAATTAATTATTTAATTTTTTTTAATATCATACTATATGATTTGGATTATAGTAAATGATATAAGTAATAGAAATTAAATAAAATATTTAAATTAAGTGAATTACATTTTGAACTAATTGTAATGTATGAATTGAAGCATACAAGATTATCAGTTGTAATCAGGAAACTCCGTCGCCAATCAAATTTAGGCAATATTTAAAATTAACAAATTATTTTATTCGTACTATATGAATATGTTTGTATTGTATGATATTTAAAAATCTTGCCCAAAATAATCAATTCAATCAAGCTTAATTAACTGTTAAGTTCATATGGTATGATTCATATTATAAGCTGGAGTACGATAAGGGTAGAGGGATTTTTTGGTGGAGTGGTGAAATGTGCAGAGATCAAAAAGAACACCAATAATGAAAGCATTCTGCTAGGCCGACACTGGCACTGAGAGTCGAAAGTTATGGGAGCAAATGGGATTAGATTTCTCAGTAGTCCTAACCATAAATGATGGATTTGTCCTGGCTATTCATGAAACCTGAGAAGCGGATGAATAATCATCTAGTTTTGAAAGAAATCAAAGAATTTCTTGGAATTATGCAAGATCAATTCATTCTTTTTTCTTTGATAGATGGTCATAACTTCATATGGGTTTGAATCCTATTGAGAGGTCCACAAACACTAACCTCTAAGAGAGACTTACCAAAATATAAGGGTAATACCCTAGGATGCATTATCAACCTATCATATAATTAATACATGAAACTATAACTCAAGACCAAACGGTCCTTGACATTATATTTCACAGTATAACATACGATAAGAGGCGCATAGTGAATGTCGGTAAGACAAAAATTGATATATCAAATATGCTTCAGCATACCAACGAAGGTCAATTGACAAGGATGATGTTTGGTCATCCATGAGTTCATCTTAGATGAACTATGATTCAATTGAACTAATCATATTGTACAGCCCAATGATCGTACTTGATGATTAGTAGAAAATTTTAAACTTATTGTATAGTGCAACATTCATTGTACAGTACTAAGGGAGAATAAAAACTAATTATATAGTATGATCTTCATATCATATTGTACTAACAGAGACGGTTAAATTAAAAATTAGGGTTTTTCTTGGATCCTTGTATTTAAACAACTCTTATTTTATTTAAAGAGGTCTTTGGCAGTCAAGGGGCTTGCTTGAGTCTTTTGTGAGAGAGAGTTTGAAAGGTGTTATTGAGAGAGAGGGAGAATAACCTTATGGGATCAAAGGAGTATGTGAGAGAGGGTCTACACATTGTTACTTCGGCCAATATTCATCTTCTTCCTCCATAGGTCAAAGTTTTAATTGAGGAAAACTCTGGGAAGAACCTCTTAGAGTCAAAGGGCCACTAACAACTCCATCACACTGTTGGTGAAAAGGATTTGACTTCTCCACTGCATTGTTGGTGAAAGGGATTCAGCTACTTTATGACACCATTGGTGAAAGGGATTCAAATACTCCACCACTGGTTTGGTGGAAGAGATTCTTGTAAAGGCTTCTCTATCTTCTCTGGGGGTAAAAGGAGAGACTCTAAAATATTTAGTGCAATACCTGAAGATGAGGACTCCGGGGAGTGGATGTAGGTCAAGTTTGACCAAACCACGATAAATCAAGTGTGTTTATTCTTGTTTTTTAGTACTTTATTTTGTTTTGCATTTTTATTTTCATACATGTTTACCTTCTTGTAAATTCGAGTTAAAAACTTTTTGATTATTTTTAGATTTAAGTTTTGTTAGCAAACAAAAGAAATAAAAAAGAAAAAAATTACTATTTAGTTTGCTATAAAATCAAAGCAAAAAAAAATTAGTATTTGATTTTTCTTATTATTCGCTTCTACTTGAGAAAATATATTTTAACATGTTATAGCTATGAATTTGGTTTAAGATTTTCAAAGAAGAGATTTTTGAAAAAGAAATCTTAAAACACCAATTTCCCCCCTTTTGGTGTGCCATTATAGCTCAAGTAGTATAACAACCATAAATTGAACTTTTAACTAGTATCAGATTTGGTTCTCTGAATTAGTGGTTTAAAAACCCTGAGAAAAGATCTATGGCATAATTTGAGAATAAAAATACTGTGGAGGAGTATTTGATAAAATATCCACCATTTTTTGATAATATCTCGTTTGATTTTTGAAAATTTTATATGTCTTCATTTTTACAATCGATTGACTATAAAATGTGACATATGATTCAAATTAGATATTCTGCTCCTTTTTGCATTGTTAATGGTGTTAAAACTGAAATCATGTTTACTTGATGGAGTATAAAAGATAGGGATCTTATACAAGTAAATGTGAATGTTTGAATTATTTTTTTTATGCTTTAAAATTTGAGGATCATATGCATGTTTCTACCTGTACTACTGATAAGGAGATATGAGATAGACTTTGTATTACTTATGAATGTACAAATGTAGTGAAGCAAACCCATCTAAATTTATTGTATACTATGTTTATGAAAATAGTGACATATTTGTATGCTTTAAGAATGAAACTATTTAATTTTTAAAAAGTCAATAAGATTTTATTTTATTTGTCTGATAGTTTTGATGCTAAAGTGTAATAGCCAGTATTTTAACCCAATCAAATAAATTTTTTTAGGAGTTCTCATAGTCCAAATCACAAACTATCTTTGCAATAATATAGATATTATTATATTTTAATTATAATAATTTTTTTATAATTTTTTAACATTAGTGTAAATTTTTAAGAAATTCATACCTATAATAGATTTTCCTAAATGATTCATACTAATATTGCTTTCAGTTAAGTCTCTTCATATGCTTCTTTTGTTTATTTTGGGTGTGCTCAATCAGGGAGAATGGTTCTTTAGGAGCAACTTGTTGATTTTTCCTCATCTATTAATGACCCTGGGTTTGTTGGTGGGGATTTCAACTGCATTACTAATGTAGCTAAAAGATCTAGAGGTAGACCTCCTGATTTCATGCTATGGAGGTTTTTAATGATATGATTATAAACAATAATCTGCATGATAATGGTTTTTTTGGAAATCATTTTACCTAGAACAAATGTACTATGTGGCAAAGATTAGACTGTATCCTCTTTAAGAACTACTGGATTTCCACTTTTATGAATACTCACATTCAACATTAAACCCATACTTTATATGATCACTCCCATCTTTTATTAAGCATTAATAGGGCAACTAGCAATACTTTTCAACCTTTTAGATTTCAAAACATGTGGCTTCTTGAAGATAATTTCTTACAAACTGTGCAATGTAATTCAGATGCTGCTCTTTTCCCATATGATAATGTTTATGGCATGACCAGACTTTGGTTTAAACTTAAAAGACTTAAGCAAAAACTTCGGTGGTGGAATAAATGCATCTTTAAGAACATATTTTCTAGTATCTTGTAGGCTGAGAAAAATGTGGATAATGTTGATATGGCTTATATGCAAAATTGTCTTTTAATAATTTGTCCATTCTGAGTGAAGCCAATATGACTTTGTTCAATCTATAGGAAAAAGAGGAGGCTTATTTGAGATAAAACTCTACTAAATTCCTTATGGAAGGTGACTGTAATACTACTTATTTTCATAACATTGCTAATCATAATGAAGCTAGTAGGTAGATTTATAAAATCACTTCTTCTGATTGTAATGTTATTGAAAATCTAGATTTGATTTTTGCCTCGGGTATTGAATATTTTACTAGAGCATTGAATTCTAATTTTATTTTGAATGTCAATACTGATTTTTCTTTCATGCCTTCGATTATTACTAAGGAATACAATTTGAAGTTGACTTATATTCCTTCTGAAGAGGAAATTTGGTGTATTTTAAAGGACATGAACTCTGATTATATTGTTGGTCCCAATGGTTACACCGGTAAGTTTTTTTAGAAGACCTGGTACATCATTAAGAAGGATCTTGTCCATGTTGTGGTGGAGTTTTTTAGGGGTAATTCTATTCATAAAATTTTTACTACGACTTCCATAGAATTAATTCCTAAATCCAATAACATCAATTTTCAGAATGATTTTCGCCCCATTAATTTATGATCATTTTTCAAAAAACTTGTTGCTAAAATTTTGATGGGGAGGCTTGCTTTAATTCTTCCTAACATTAGTTCTTTGGAACAAACTAATTATGTGAAAGGTAGATCTTTATTTGATAATGTTTTACTTCCTCATGAGTTAGTGCACAATTTGCACGCCAGGGTTGCTTGTGGTAATATCATCTTCAAAGTGGACATTACTAAAGCTTATGAAAACCTTAATTGGGAATTTCTTTACATAATTTTAAGATTATTCAGCTTCAATTCACAATTCATGAATCTTTTTTAAAATAGTATTGAGTTATGTTATTTATCTATTAATAATATTGGTAAGTCCCATGGATTTTTCAAATCCTCTCATGGTTTAAGACAATGAGATCTATTATCTCCTGCCCTCTTTATTATTCTTGTGGAATTCTTATCTCGTGGTATTAACAATCTTTTTTGAATTCACCCTACTTTGCAATATAAAATGGGTGGTGGTTTACCCATCACCCATTTGAGCTTTGTGGATGATTTCATTATTTTCTCTAATGGTTCCATTAAAATGTTGTATATTCTCTTTAAGTTTCTTAGGTCTATTCAGCATGCTAGTGGTTTAATTATTAACTCTTCTAAGAGTTGCTTTATTCTGGCTAATTACATTTCTTCTAACAGTATTAATAGCATTGAAAGAAAATTTGGTTTGATTAGGAAACTCCTGCCGTTAAAGTATTTTGGTATGCCTCTCTACAAGGGTAAGAATTGTTCTATTTATTTGATGATATTTTCTCTACTATTCAAAAGAAGCTATCTTCTTGGGCTTTTAATTTTCTCTCTCGTGGTGGTAGGCTTTTTCTTCTTAAACTTGTTATGTATTCTATTCCTATATATTTGTTTCATACTTTGAGCCTGACTTTAAATGTTTGTAGTAGGATGGAAACTTTATTTAATAAATTTCTTTGGGGTTCTAAAGTTGGTAATTAACTCTATAATTTGGGGCTCTTGGAGGAATTGCTGGGGGTCTACGGATGGAACAATTATTACGTCCTCCGATCGGATGTAGAGAAACATTCGGTCGCAGGCAAAATCCCGCTATACCGAGTTTTTTTCGAAAAACTCGGTACACCTCGGTACAGCGGGATTTTGCCTGCGACCGAATGTTTCTCTCATTCGGATGAGGGATAATTAGGTTTTAAAACCTTAAAGGATATGACCAAGACCTTTAATCATAAATTTTGGTATTCTTTTAGAGCTAACAAGAGTTTGTGAGCCAAGTTAATGGTTTCTAAGTATTGTGGTGGGAAGCATCCCTTGACTTGTGATTTTATGAATGGTGATTCCTTTAACTGGAAAAGATTATGAAAAATTAAGTTGGAAGCGGAAGAATTTATTCAATGAGTTCTAGAAGTTGGGAACATTTTTTTTTGGCAAGAAAAATGATTATGTAATTTTTCTATTGAAAACCATTTATTTACTCACTCTAATTCTACTTGCATAGTAAAAGATTTTATCTATAATGAGGGTTTGAATATTGATCTTCTTGCAAATCTAGTGCCTGATTCCATTATTAAATTAATTCTCAAGATTTTGATCCATTTAGAGGACGAGGAATGCATTATGTTTAACTATTCCAATTATGGTAAATTTGAAACTAAACAAGTTTGGAATTCTATTAGACATAGTATTTCCAAAAATTCTATTTATTTATCTTTTTGGCATGCTGGTATTCCTCCCTCTTACTCCTTCCTTATTTGGAGGATTTTGCATAATTACTTACCTATGCCTGACTTCATTATATTAATGAGAGCTAGAATACTTCCATTAAAATACTTGTTTTGTGTAGGACCAATTTTTTGCTTGGGAAGGTTGTGCTGATTGAGATCTCATCTTCTTTCCCTTTGTTTTAGAATGTTATTAGGTTACATTGTACTGTGCTTAGAAGCGAACTTCGGCTCTAAGGTCTTTTTGGTTTTGCTTTTCCTGTAGCTCTTTGGAGCAGTAGTGAGCTGGTGGTCCCTTTAAGGACCTTGTATTTTTTTTCCTTATATTAACGCGTAGGCCCCTTCTGTGGGTTTTAACTAAAAAAAAAATACTTACCTGTGGATTCTACTCTTTTATTACCTCCAAATGTATATATTACCTCCAAATGTCAATGTTGCTTTCACATTGAGAATATAAATCATGTGTTTATTTAGGATTCTATTACTTTAAACGTTTGGCTTTATTTTGACAATATGTTTAATGTTCTTATTACTACTCTCTTTAACACTATTTGTTAAGATAGTTGTTATTTGAATGCTTTACATTTTGCAACTATGTAGTTGTGATGATCCAAAATACTTATTCAATGTTAGTTATCTCCTAAACATTTCTAAGACGATTGTATTGGCCCTTGGTGGTGTTACTAACATTTCAGGAATAATAGTGAACTCCTCAGACTAGCGAAGACCCTCAAATCATTAAGTCAATGATGAATAAACGTTGGTGACGCACATACATCTATGAGAATTAGTGCAAATTCGAGCGCAGAATGCCATATGTACTGTCCAGAGAGAAGTTGAAAGGAAGTGATTGTAATGAGTGAATAAAAGAAATACACAACACAGTAAGGGAATACATAAAATATTTATACTCGGATCTGTACTGAACGAAATACGTTCCGTACAGATACGATCAGCAGTATCTCTATAAGTTGAGCATATGGAACGAATAGGCAACTTCTGCTTAAAAAAATTTTTCCTAAGTCCTATTCGATTGCCAGGATGAATTTTTACAATCGTCGCAAGGAGATTGGTTCTCTGTAAATTGTCAGTCATCACGAAATTATAAATTTATCATCATATGGTATTGGTCCTGGAAAATTTCGTCTCCAGACAAAATTAATATCGTCCAGGATGATTCTGGTCTCTGGAAAATCTTCGTTATCGACGAAATAAAATTATCGCATTGAGGCGAAATCGGTCCTCTGAAATTTTACGCTCCAGCACGAATAAATAATCGTCAGCCGATGATCGGTCCTTCTGTAATAATTTTGTCCATTACAATAAATTTTGTCGCCAAACGCTAACCGATTTTAGAACGGTTATCAGCAGTTTCTAGACGGACCTAGTCAATAACTTGTTGACCGGACGCAACCTTTCGTCAGGACGACCAGCGTACAAGCACTTTCGTACACCATGGTACAAATGGGTTGCATTTCAAAATCTTATAGTAGAATCGTCAGGATATCCACGAATCGTACGGACGATCACTGCAGTAACAGATTTGAAATACTCTGCAGTTTGTGTGGGGTTTTTTCTTGTACTTTCTGATAAATAGTCCAACTATAGGACTGCCATCTCGATCTTTTGTATTGATCTTTGTGCCTCTGAGGAATAGCCAAGGAGAAGTGGAGAGAGAATCAAAGTAGGATTCCTACCATTGGAGCGAGACGCAGCTTCACTTGGATTCAAGGTAGAGTCTGACTTTGTGAATTTGGGATGTACTTCCTCTTTTCTTCTTCCTCTAGATTCTTGTGGAATGATCTGTCAAGGGAGATCCGATCTCTC
>NW_021589229.1:0-740 GCF_001605985.2 Dendrobium catenatum
GTAAAGTTCTATTTGTTGAAATGATGGGGCTTTCTTACGGGATGGAATTATGCTACAGGATGGGGTTTAATAATGTTGCTATTGAGGTTGATGCTTTAAGCCTGATTCACTTGATTAGAAAGAACACTATGTCTGACCCAGAATTCTTTTATAATATTAGAAAGATTAAATGTTTGCTGGATGGTTTGAATTTTTCTTTGAACCATATTTTTCGGGAAGGCAATGCTTGTGCTGATTTTTTAGCCAAGAAGGGTAGCCAAATTAATGGTGTGGAGGAATTTTCTAATATTTCTCTTCCTCAGCAATTACGTGGTTTAGTAAGACTTGATAAGTTGGGTATTTCGTATATTCGTTCTATATGATTTCTCCTGTTTTTTATTCATTATGTTTTGTGGACAATTCCGGCCTAATTGTTTTATCCTTAAACATTGCTCTGTTTTATCTGCTGTTGCTGGAAGTTTGGCTTATCACGAGGAGGAGATGGTGTTTGTTTTGGTGCCGAACATAGCACCTCGGAGCTGTTCTTTTGCGGTGGCCGAGTGCTGGTTTGGTGCTTATGCTATTTTTTCTCTGTTTTACCTAGTTACTGTTTTTTTGCAGGTTACTTCCACTTAAGGGAGTTTTTGGCTAGAAAGACGAGCTGATTGGATATCCTTTTGATCTTTCTTTATGTTATGGGCACATTTTTTCGTGCCGCCATCACTACAGGAAAAATGGCTATTACCGGCGGTTCCTGACGG
>NW_021589230.1:0-570 GCF_001605985.2 Dendrobium catenatum
AATTATCTTTGGATGACTGTATTGATCTGAACGAGAAAAAAAAAGGATGAAAAAAAAAGGATGAAAAAAAAATAATATGGAAAAAAAGAATGTTAGATGAATCCTTTCACTATTGATATCTGGGACGTTACAAATTGGTATCAGAGCGAGTATAGTGAAAGGATTTGCTTATATCCAGTGTGATAGTGATAATTGCATTATTTGATTTATTTTGTTTTATGTGTTTGATTTCCACGATTTTATTTGATTCGAATGATTTGTATTGACTAGGCCAATGGATCCGAAAGGAAAGACAGTTGAGTCTGCTACTGACCTCCTGCTCACATCTGAAAATATGAATAAGTTTGCTGACATGATCGCTCAGATGGTGAGTGACAAGTTAGCAAAACGCTCTGGACATAGCAAGAAAAGTGGGGAAGGTAGCAGAGCAAGAATTAATGTTTGTACATGTTGTGGGAAAAGACATTTGGGACAGTGTTATCGGAGAACAGGGCAATGTTTTCGATGTGGTGCATATGGACATAGAATGACAGATTGCCCAAGTTCTGGACTTAGGCAAGGACCTGTTCC
>NW_021589231.1:0-854 GCF_001605985.2 Dendrobium catenatum
GTCTTGCCACCTGGACTTGCTATTTTGAAGAAAATCATATTAATTCTCAAAGTGTATCGGATCAAAATTTTTAGGATAGTTGATCCATCTTTTTAATGAAAATTGACCTCTACTTTAAATCAAAAATAGGAGAGAGTTGTGGTTGACCCCACTTGATCTTTAAAGGCACCTCCCTCCCACCGCTTCTGCGGGTTGATTTGATCTTTGAATTAAAATCTATATCAAACTTAAGTTGGTTTTAGAAATGAAAATCTTCTCAGTCTTCTCGTGATTTTCTATCTTATAGGCTTCTCTTGCACGTTCTAAATCTATTCAATGATTTTCTAAGTCAAGTTAATATTTTCTTATCAAAAGATTGGGTCCAATTTGGGGATTATTCTTCCTTGGATAAGAGAATGAGTTTTCTTCTCTTATACTTGTGATATAATCCTAGATTAAAAAAAACAAAGAGCTATCATGTTAAGGTTTTAAAGAAAGTGAAGCCTCTAAAAAAAAAAAGAGAAGAAGAAAATTCAAAAGATGCACAAAGTGCACTTAAAATATTCAAAATAAAAAAAAGCGCAAAGTGCGCCAAAGAAGTAAAGGGTGTGCAAAGCACGTCACAAAAAAAAATGAAAGAGGCTTCCTTCTTTTTAAATCCTTAAATCTCAAAGAGCCCGATCATAATTAAGAGCTTGACTGTGAAAAATCTTGAATCTAGATTTATTGTTATGCATAGACAGTCTATTAGATAGAAAATTCTATGCAAGAGAATTGAAAAGATTAAATTTCTCTATCCAACTTACGTCTTTTTTGAAATTGATTTTAATTCAAAATATCTACAAGGGAGAACCTAGTTCAGTTTCTATGAAACT
>NW_021589232.1:0-419 GCF_001605985.2 Dendrobium catenatum
AGGCGAAGCAAAATTTAAACTAGGGAAATAATGAAAGACAAAAAATCTCATGGGCATATCTGGTCCCTGAAGCATCGGACCAGGAGAGAGATAATGGTTAAGAGCCTTTCGTGTTTTTTGTGTTGTGTTTTTGTGTTTTTCCTTTTTATTTTTATTTTTTTGTTTTGTTTGTTCTTTGAAATTTTTTTTGTGAAAGTTTTTCTCTGATCAACACACACATTCACTTTTCTAAAAATGAAAATCTACTTTCTGTTTTTTTTTTAATCTTTGGTAGATTTTGTTTGACTTCTCTAATACAGTCGAAGGAAGGAAACTCATTATTTTTTTTCAAATCTCTGTTTTCTAAAAGAGGTTATCCTACTTTTGATTTAAAATCTTTTTTATCTTTTAAATTGGTTTTTTGAAACAAAATTTTTTAT
>NW_021589233.1:0-337 GCF_001605985.2 Dendrobium catenatum
GCGCCTATCTAAGGGTAGTGCACCACGAACACTAGAGAAAGGTGTAGGGGAAGGTTGAGGAGGGGATTCCTCAATTCTCATCCCGTACATCTGGCGAGAAAGGGATTGTTGACTAATAGTCTGACGTCCGACATCTCCATCGTCGTCTGAATCACTATCAACCATCAAACCACCCTGAGGTATCAAACTCCTATGGAACGTGGAATAGGAATTGTGATCAACACTAAAGGTAGGCGAAGGAACTAAAAAACGAGGAACATCGACCATCTCATCATCAGAGTCAGACTCAACAGTCAAAGGAGAAGTGTACAAGTGCGAAGGAGGAGGGATTCGAGTA
>NW_021589234.1:0-234 GCF_001605985.2 Dendrobium catenatum
TAGATGAGATGGGTGCTGCTGTCCTGAGTTCTGAATTCAGCTTCAATGAATGCAGAAATGCTGTTTTTCAGCAAGGAAACAATAAATCACCTGGCCTTGATGGGATTACGGCCTCATTTTTCAAATGCTACTAGAATCTGGTAGGCGTTACTACTTGGACTGCTATGAACAAGTTTCTTAAGGTTGGAAGGATGCACAAGGAATGGAAAGACATGATTATTGTCTTAATTCCTA
>NW_021589235.1:0-319 GCF_001605985.2 Dendrobium catenatum
TATTTTTTTTTTTCAAATTCATCTAATTATTATTTTTTCAAATTAATTCATAATATGAAATTTTAATATAACATTATATATAATATTTTCTTAATTCAATTTTTTATGTTATATATAATTATATTTGAAATAAACATTTTCAAAAATTCACTTTAAAATCAATTTTTATGGGCAGTTATCACCAAATGCCACTACTTTCTTTTTTTTTGGGAAAATTATGAGCATAGCTCTTTCCATTATAAAATGAGAGAATTACAGGTAAAAAACATATAGGAAAAAAACCCTATATCCAAATTCTGGACAGAAAAAGGAAAAAACA
>NW_021589236.1:0-224 GCF_001605985.2 Dendrobium catenatum
CCTTTCCGCTTTTGCAAGTGAAAACCCGCATGTAGTCTTCATATTTTAAAGCACAAAAGAAACTATTTAGACATTTGGTATTTAATTGTGCTAAGTCACGTTCTTCTACAGTACAATCTGTAAAAGGTATTTCTTCCATAATTCCATCAACCAATCTAGTTGGTTTTGTGTAGCCATCCTGGACTAATATTCACATGCGATAATCAAGTGACTGTAAGAAAGTA
>NW_021589237.1:0-228 GCF_001605985.2 Dendrobium catenatum
CTTATAAGACATGCCAAAGCCACACAACATGCTTCACTCACTTAGATGGTTTGCTATGACAATAAACTATAGCCTAAGTTAGACCAGTGGTATGAATTTCTTAACGGGTGCTTTTCTTGAAGAGTACCTTTTGTTATTTTATATGCACTTTGAATGTCATATATTTTAATTTTTGTTGTTGCACTTGGGCTCTTTAAGGACTACATTAAAACCATTATAAATTACACA
>NW_021589238.1:0-272 GCF_001605985.2 Dendrobium catenatum
AATCATCAAAACATAAGACATGAAAATAGGTTTGCAATAGTAATGAAAGAATTTTGGAGAGGTTGGATCAATGTTTCATTAATCCAATTGTATTGAAGGCCAACCTGTTGGTCATGAGACATTTATCAAGGGTGGCATCGGTTCATTGTCCAATACTACTTGATTTTTTGGAATGGAACTTTTCATTAGATAAGATCATAAGGTATGAGGAAGTGTGGGCTTCGTATCCAGTTGCTACTGGTGTGGTTAAAGCTGTGTGGAGGAAGTGCAAT
>NW_021589239.1:0-503 GCF_001605985.2 Dendrobium catenatum
TTCTTTTGAACGAAATTTTTACAGAGAAGAATTCATCCTGGGATGATTTGGATTTCGTTTGGACGAAATTTTTACAGAGAAGAAATCGTCCTAGCATGATTATAGATTTTATCTGAACAAAATTTTTATAGAGCCTAACTCATCCTGGGATGAAAATAATTTCGTCCTGGACAATCAGGACTTAGAAAAATTTCCTCCAACTCCTATTCATTATATTGCTCTTACGGGGAGAAAACTGACATGATTGTCCCATACGAATTATATTCGTCCCGTACGATCAGTACAAATTTTGTAAGATCTCCTTAAGTGTGTGTGTGTGTGTGTTTCTATTCACTCAATTACAATCACTCCCTCTCAATTCAAAAAATTATTTAAAGCTTAAATTTGCAAAGAATTGTATGCTGAATTTGATTTGAAGTCTTTATAGTTTGGAGTTCAATTTTCCTGAAATATTAGTACACACAAAAGCAAAAATAAATCTTTCAAAAAGTGTTAGGAGATAA
>NW_021589240.1:0-249 GCF_001605985.2 Dendrobium catenatum
TTCGAACTGTTGTATCGGATGGGGGAAACCCGTGATTAGATCGTGTATATTACTACCCATCGGGGTGTGTTGACGACAGCCTCTATCCTCAATAGTTAGTCGTATGCACGATCCAATCTGTCTCTTCCAATTGGCCCGTTCGCGCGGTGCTCTTTTGGAGGTCCACATATTATAGCATATATTTTAGTCCGCAACAAGCTTAATTAATATAACTTGAAATATATATAATTAATTATATAATTAATAGTT
>NW_021589241.1:0-411 GCF_001605985.2 Dendrobium catenatum
AAAGACAGATTTAAGATTTAACATTTAATGAAGAGAATATGCCGCTAGGGATGCTTATACTTCTCCTCGGAATGAAGATTAGGATGCCACTAGGGATGCTTACTCCTAACTCCAAAGATGTCAATAGGATGCCGTAGGAGGACTTATACCTAAAGACGGATTTAAGATTTACAATTTAATGAAGAGAATTGATTTCTTTAAAACTCTGGATCATTTCTCTTCATCACAAATGACATTGAAAAAATATAAATATTCTATTATGGGTTAAAACATTTGTATATGTCATTTTCTAGAAGAGAATGGAAAACATTTGGAAGAATTAAAATTTTGAACATTTATTGAATTGAAAATTTGTTCCCTTTTTTAATATAGAAGATCCTTATAACTTACAAATATTCCACTGGGGATTTT
>NW_021589242.1:0-347 GCF_001605985.2 Dendrobium catenatum
CAAAAGAGTAGTCAAAGTGCAACTAAAATACAACTAATGTACAGATAAAGCATAATTCAAGCACAGAAAAAAAAAATGCAACTAA
The DNA here is from genome assembly GCF_001605985.2 of Dendrobium catenatum. NCBI lineage: Eukaryota > Viridiplantae > Streptophyta > Magnoliopsida > Asparagales > Orchidaceae > Dendrobium > Dendrobium catenatum. Next base: position 86 of record NW_021589242.1, read on the forward strand.
AATAATATTTTTTTATTGCTTTCAAAAATTTTTTAATTAAAAATTTGTTTTAGAAAATAATAAATAAAGTTATCTAAAATGAAGCCTCAATATGAGTTTGAAGTCGAGTTTAAATTTGTATTTTAATTCCTATACTATATTAGATTTTTTTAGTATTTTTTAATATTTCAATTTTTGAATTTTCATATATTTTATATTAATGTTTTTTTCAATGAGCTGGTTTGTGAGTTAAGACTATCTTAAGTTTGAATTGGTAGCTCTT
>NW_021589243.1:0-324 GCF_001605985.2 Dendrobium catenatum
GTTTCTTTTGTGCACTTAAATCTAAAGATTACATGCGGGTTTCTACTTGCAAGAGTGGAAATGATATATGGGATATACTTTGTATAACTTATGAGGGGACTAATGAGGTTAAGCAATCGAGACTTAATATCTTGTTGCATGATTATGAATTGTTTTATATAAAACCAAATGAATTCATTTTTGACATGTACACAAGATTCACACAAATAGTTACCTCTTTACATGTATTGGGTAGAGAACTAACGAATGCTAAAATGATTAATAAGATTCTTCGTTGTTTTCCTACTACTTATGATGCTAAAATTACTATAATTACAGAGTCTA
>NW_021589244.1:0-319 GCF_001605985.2 Dendrobium catenatum
CTTTCTATTTTACGAAGGGGAAGAGGGTGTGCCTGATAAATGCTTTGGTGGGGTTATTTGATTGGAATAATTCCTGGAGTATTTATAATATTGAGGGGTTTAAAGCTATTTCTAATTTATGTGGTAATCTTATGGTTTTTTGGAGTATTCCTTGTAGGTTTCTTACCAAGATTCTTGATCAGAGCTCGACTGTCCGCAAGGTATACTTTACCTGGTTTTTGCATTTCCTTTTTGTTTATCTTATTCTTTTTGTAGGAGAGCTGTGCTGAATGGGAATATTTTGCTTCTCCTTTTTTGGGTGCTGTCTACTTACAGCCCG
>NW_021589245.1:0-202 GCF_001605985.2 Dendrobium catenatum
GTTATGTTCATTAATAATTAGTGAATATAAATAGGGCTGTCAATATTTGACACGACATGAAAACCCGACCCGAAAAATCCGGGTTGGACCCGACCTGTTTGAAAAATGGGTCGGGTTCGGGTTCGCAGATTCGCCCCGTTTGAAAAATGGGTCGGGTTCGGGTTCGCAGATTCGACCCGTTTGAAAAATGGGTTGGGTTCGG
>NW_021589246.1:0-755 GCF_001605985.2 Dendrobium catenatum
AATTTCCTAATCATGTGTTTAAATTGAAAAAGGTATTATATGGATTTAAATAGGAAACTCGGGCATGGTATGAAAGGCTAAGTACACTCCTACTAGAATGATCCTTTGTTAAAGGGAGTGTGGACACCTTTCTCTTTTTAAAAAGAGTAGGAGATGACATTCTCATTGTTCAAATATATATTTATGATATCTTATTTGGATTAACTAAAAAAATATTTGTGATTATTTATTTAAAATAATGAGTAATCAATTTGAAATGAATTTGATGGGAGACTTGAGTTACTTTCATGGTTTTAGCATAAAAAAGAAAGAGGATGACACATTTCTTAGTCAATTAAAATATGTTAAAGTCATCCTTAAGAAGTATGAAATGGATAATGTTAAACTAATAGGTACATTAATGAGTTCCTCAACTTAATTAGATAAGGTTTCTAAAGGCAAATATATTGATTAAAAGAAATTTAAGGGGATAATTTGGTCATTCATTTATTTGACTGCTAGTTAACCTGATATTATATTTAATATTTATCTTTATGCTAGAGTTCAAGCTGATCTAAAAGAATCTCTTTTGACTATTGTTAAAAGAATTTTTAGATACCTTTTGGGATCTCAAAAATTAAGGATTTGGTATTCTAGGAATAACACTTCCTTTGAAATAATTAGATATTCTAATTTAGATTTTGCAGGATGTACGGTTGATCAAAAAAGTACTTATATAACTCATCAATTCATTTGAAACTCTTTAGTTTCATGGT
>NW_021589247.1:0-201 GCF_001605985.2 Dendrobium catenatum
AATCACTGCAATCACTGAATCTAAGGATTTGAACACTAATTCTATTGATAACTTACTTGGCTCACTCATTGCTTACGAGCAAGGGGTGAATCAAAGAAATCTTGATGCAGGTGAGAAGAAGAAGGAGAAAATAATTGCATTGAAGGCATACAAATTGGATTCAGAATCTGAAAGCGATGAAGTTGCCTTCATCACAAGGCA
>NW_021589248.1:0-245 GCF_001605985.2 Dendrobium catenatum
GGAAATGATAAACCACCCTTCTCCCTGTTTTCTCCCGTGTCGTCCTCGCTCCACTTGCCCCCTGGCTTGATCGATTTAACAATGGAGGCATCGTCGTTATGTATAAATATTGCGTGAGGTTAGCGGAAGGTCTGTTTGCATAATAGAAATTTTCTTTTTTTAGCGGTGATAATTTCATTGTCTTCTCTTATATAATAATCAAGCTTATTTTTTTAACATTTAGCGATAAAAAGCATCTTAATATG
>NW_021589249.1:0-287 GCF_001605985.2 Dendrobium catenatum
TCTAACTCTATCGCCGCGTATATTCTAGTCCGCAACAATTATCCTCACATAAAAAATGTTAAACAAAGTTTATAAATAACTTATTTTTAAGATCTTAATTTTATCAATTAAGTTGAAGATGATATTGATGTCTTTAATAAATAAATGAAGAAAGTATAATGACAATGATCAAAACATGAAGACAATCTCTCAAAAATCTAAGGAACCAATTTCTTTAAAACAGAAAGAACAAAGAGACCTACAAGAGAAAAAAAAATTCATCTGAACAGTGCAACATAACTACAGTC
>NW_021589250.1:0-228 GCF_001605985.2 Dendrobium catenatum
AAACTACTAATTCACCCCCCTCTTGGTAGCCGTGGGATATTTACTTAGGCTTAACAACCTAATTACTAGACTCAACATATCATTCCTTTTACTGGTGTTATAAAAATTAAACCGACTCCAGCCTTTCCGGGAATTACAGATTGTTGGGTTGCATTCCTACGAGAGGATGTTGCTCCATCAAAATACAATTTCCAGACGGCCTCGTCAGATTCCCTCAAACTCATGACT
>NW_021589251.1:0-432 GCF_001605985.2 Dendrobium catenatum
CATGTGAAATCCTTATGTTTGAAATTGAGGTTCAAATTTGGATTGATTTTAAGACATAATTAAAATAATTCAAATCAATTTGCTGTGAGTTAATCTCAATAAGCTATCTGCACTAATAAAAGTAATTTAATTTGATATGAAATTTTTGTTATATTTTCTAAAGAAAATAAATAATGAATATATTTTTTAATTTAAAATATTATGAGATATAGAAGTGAATTATTTTTAATTTTATAATATTTGAGTGATAAGTTTATAATTTTCATAATTTTTGTAATTAAATGCTAAAGGTGTGGGCCAATCAAAGCCAGTGCGGGACCCACCGGAGCCCACCATTAGCCCCACTCCAAGCTCCCACGTCAGAGCACGAAACTGATCTGCCGCTCTCTTCCGCGTGCCCTCAAATCTCTCTTGGCCGCGCTAGCCCAACAT
>NW_021589252.1:0-258 GCF_001605985.2 Dendrobium catenatum
TAATTTGGACACTAGACCACAGTCGTCCGAACCTAACTAATGCATTACAAGGTCTGGACTTACCCCGACCTAGATTGGGGAGCCAGCTAACCACCTAATCGATTTAAAATATATGAGTCCGGTATTTTATGAAAGAGTATAAGGGATGTTTCATTTAATGGTTTTGGAGAATTGAGGCCGACATCTAGATATTTCTCTAATTGGCCCCTTTGACTTATGCTAGGTGCAAAATGCTAAGGACTTATGCAATTAAAATTT
>NW_021589253.1:0-258 GCF_001605985.2 Dendrobium catenatum
TCTTGTCATTTAGTAATTTCAATTGGTATCAGAGCATGTTTTTCAAAAATAGTGTTTTAGAAAAACTTGAAAAAACGATCATGTCAAATTTTGGTAATCGTATCACTGCGGAGGGTTATTCAATAACTCATCCACCACTTTTTGATAACATTCCGTTTGATTTCTGGAAAATTAGAATGTCTACATTTTTGCAATCTATAGATTACCGCATGTGGATTAACTAGTAAATGATGGATATGTTGCACCGTTTAAAACTGT
>NW_021589254.1:0-389 GCF_001605985.2 Dendrobium catenatum
TGAAAGGTCGTGTGGCCGGGATAGATCCTAAGTTGGGTGATCGGTTAAAGTTTTTTATAATTCTAAGTTTGTTAAAGCTTAAAAGGGGGATTTAGATTAAAGTTTAAATATTAATCTATTAATAATTTTAGTTAAATATATTTTAAGAGTTAATTTATTACTACCTTTATTTCACACCGAGGTCGTGAAGTTTATTTCACCTTCCTTGGAGCTAAGCTAATAGCCTCAGAGGCCTAGGTTACCTAGTAGTAATCGGGGTTGATTAAGTTAATTTAACTTGGTTGAAATTAAGAGGAATGGGTTAATATAAAAAATAGTTGGTTACTAATTTTAGAAGATTGGTTCATAATTTTATTAATCAAGTTAGAAAATTCTAGAGTTTGAGAGAA
>NW_021589255.1:0-919 GCF_001605985.2 Dendrobium catenatum
GGGCTGAGTGAGGAGAGGTTTGAGTGAAAAGAACGGTCTAGGCAAGGGTACTTATAGGAAATTTTGGAAATCGTACAGTACAATCTGAAATCGTACAGTACGATAGCCAATTAATATTCTGACCGGTCGTTTCGGGAAAAGGCAGTCAAATCGTACAGTACGCTAGGTATCGTATAGTACAATCAGGCGAATTTCGGTCGTCCCGAGGCCCTCAGTACGACTTTTGATCAAATGTTTCATACTGTACTAACAGGTGTATCGTACAGTACGATACATAATAAATATCGTACCAAACAGCTTTAACTCAAATTTGTCCTTTTGTGCTGATGTGGATCGTGCCGTACAAAACGGAAGTATCGTACAGTATGATACTCAATAATGTCGTACCAACCGAATTTAATTCATCCCAATCCGTTGCGGACGTGGATCGCATCGTACGAAGAAGAGATATCGTACAATACGGTAAGCAATTATGCGGAAAGAATATCGTACAGTACGATGAAGGTTGTACAGTACGATCAACAGAGCTGAAATCTGTTTGTTGGTGGACATTGAGATGTATCGTACAGTATGATGTAGGTCGTACAGTACGATGAACACTCAATGCAGAGTTTTTGTGTGGTGAGTGTGTAGTGATCAGGAGCATCCCTAAAATTTTTTTTTGTTGTTTTTTTTATGCATTTATATCTATGACACCTAATCTAGTCCTCAAGGTGCTAAAGGTGTCGAAAGCTAAAGGTTTTATGAATATGTCTGTCAATTGATCTCCTGTAGCGATGTGATGTAATTCTATATCTCCCTTAGCGATGTGATCTCTAATGAAATGATGTTTAATGTCTATGTGTTTTGTTCCAGAGTGTTGAATTAGATTCTTAGAGATACAAATTACACTTGTGTTGTCACACATGATCGAGATGGT
>NW_021589256.1:0-359 GCF_001605985.2 Dendrobium catenatum
CGCTCGTCGGAGCCCATGCGAGTGTTTGGGGGCATTTTATAATTGAACCATGTCCATTCCTTTTATCTTCTTAGGAGGATCAGGTTCAAAATTTGATAACCCGTGTAGCCTCCCTAGACGTCACGTGTATTTCTATAACACGCTCACCGGGGACCATGCGGGTTTTGTGATTGCTTTTACCCCTTTTAGTATATCTATGTGTATACAAACTACTATGTACGTGCGGGGGTACTTTGAAAGTATTTGTAGACGCATTCTGTCCGCTAATACGAATGTTGCAGATCCGGTGGCGTATTGTAGCAGCTTCTGGATCAGTGGTTTTCTGCTTCGTACAAGTAGACTGTCGTGCACAACTCGTC
>NW_021589257.1:0-498 GCF_001605985.2 Dendrobium catenatum
ATTGGTGTCGAATGTGAGGGAGCAATGACGCTCAAGCAAGGCTCAAGTTCAAGTCTCTTCAGGACTGATTTAAATCAGGTTCATGAGCTTAATATGTAAGCTCAGTTCTATGTCCTCTGTAGTCCGAGTCTTATTCAATTTTAGTGTCATCCACACTTAGTAAGTTTGAGTTTGAGCCCGAGTGTATATTCAAATGATTACTCAAAGTCTTATGGGATCTTTGCAGGTTCATTTTCATATTCAAAATGACTTGAATTTGGGTTCCAACTTTGATTTTGTTTCATTTTGAATTTGATCTTTATTAATCATTTAAAATATGTTCAGGTCCTCTGCTTGTGTTCAATCAAGTTCGACAATCCACAAGTCCAAAGTTCATGTTCATTTGAGTCCCAATGCTTGTTCTTCTGAGTTCAAAATAGGTCCCGAGTGTAGTAACATTTCACCCGGAATTTCGACAGCCTCCCGACGTCTCCCCCGTTTAGGGGAAAACTACGGAAA
>NW_021589258.1:0-304 GCF_001605985.2 Dendrobium catenatum
GTTTAAATAGTTTCTTTTGTGCTTTAAAATCTGAAGAGTACATGCGGGTTTCCACTTGCAAAAGCGATAAGGACATATGGGAAAGACTTTGTATAACTTATGAAGGGATAAATGAGGTTAAGCAATCAAGAATCAATATCTTGTTACTTGACTATGAATTATTTCGCATGAAACCTAATGAATCTATTTCTGACATGTACACAAAATTCACACAAATTGTCACTTCTTTGCATGCACTTGGTAGGGAATTAACAAATACTAAAATGATCAATAAAATTCTTCGATGTTTACCTACTGCTTATGA
>NW_021589259.1:0-312 GCF_001605985.2 Dendrobium catenatum
TGTACAGGATGGTGGGCCGACGGGATTTCCTTTAAATATCGATTATGGATTTCTACAACAGCACTATAGATGGGACTTATAAGGATTTTATATGCCGACGGGCGGCCGACGGGCAAAAGAGTGACGACTCTTCTTGATAGAACCAACGTGCGGATATCTACAACAGCAATATAGATTCTACAACAGCACTATCGATCATGACTAGTGTTTGTGCTTGTCGAGTAAGACCATTGTATGGATTTGCATGTGTACGACTGGATTTCCTGATATGCATTAATTTATTGATTTGATGGATTTATCGAATTGATTTCT
>NW_021589260.1:0-1216 GCF_001605985.2 Dendrobium catenatum
AGAGAGAGTAATGAGATAGAGAGAGTGAAATAGATATATAGATATAGAGAGAGAGTGAGAGAGAGATAAAAGAGAAGAGAGAGGGAAGGAGGGATGGAGATAGAGAGAGGAAAGATGGAGAGATAGAGAGAGAGAGAGGGAGGAATGATATAGAGAGAGAAAGAATGAGAAAGAGAGAGAGAGAGAGAGATAGCTGAATATCTGCATTTGCATTAAAAATATCAAAACTAGTTACAAGTAACTATCATTAAAAAGAAAGAAAACTATACCCTATCACTATCTTCCCTCAACAAAGACAAAAAGGTCAAGGGGAACTCTCTATTATTCACTTCATGAAATAAGAAACTACCAAATAAGGCTAACCGTGAACAGAATTCAGCCGGCCGGTTACTCTCCCTAGATATAAACTAAAAAAGTACTTGTTTAAACTTCAATAGAATTGAAAGGTCCGATCCATCAACCTTGTAATGGATATTATTCTGGCGATCATTCAAATTCTGCATCCATCTAATAGCATTAATGCAGTCTCCCTCAATGATAATGCCTTCCAGCTCAAACAACCTCCCCGTTAGCACCTCACGGATAGCAGCCGCAGCCATGATCTCTGCAACCAATACATCCCAATGGTCAAAATTTTTTCCATAAGCAACAATCAAAGCTCCAAGATGGTTGCGAGCAACAATACCTATACCAACTTGGTTAGAAGGCTTCAAGGATGCATCCACATTGAAATTGATCAAACTTGGAGGGGGAGGGGGGGTTAGGGCACCATACTATGGGAAGGCAGCCTAAAGGGCTAATTGGTACTCCATTGCTCCAGAATTGGCGCTCTATATGGCTTTGGCAACGAGGATAGCACCGTAGTAGCTATCACAGAGGGGGATCTATACGTCTTCAAGTGTTTCATGTCATTTATGGCCCACCACAGTTGATAAATAAAACAACAATACGTTTTGTCGATACTTAAATTATTATCAACCGATAGATAGAGAACCTTCATCAAATCAGTTAGGGAGTTAACTGCATGCATGAAAAATCCCCATTTTCCCAAAATACTGAATACTTCCTTCAATTTTAAACATTGCATAGTGCAATAATCTAAGGTCTCCTCCACGTTACAACCCCAACGGCAATTAGGGGATTCAGCAAGTCTTCTACGAAATAGCCACTCTCAAGTAGTGTTGGTGGAATTTTGAAAATATGTTTTTAAAAATAT
>NW_021589261.1:0-411 GCF_001605985.2 Dendrobium catenatum
AAGTTGCGGACTCTTCCAACGACTGGTGGGCCTTGCGATTTGCTCACCTTGAACTCTCTCCCTTCTCAAGCTCTCATGCAAGAAGAAGTAGAAAGAAAACACAAATTTAATTCAAATATTCATTACCCTCTTACAAAGCATGAGACCACTATATATAGGTCTCCAAACATAAAGAAATAAAAGTTCTCAAATGCCCTTTGGGCTACAATAAGACAACACTCCCCATAGGGGTAAACTAGGAAATGAAAATGCAAACTAAATAAAACATAAAATACATCAAAAGTAAAGAATCTGAATCGTAGCCGTCGATCTGCGCTGTCTCCGGCGATACACATGCTTGAACCTTTGATCGATGTCCACATCAATTATGCTTATCTTTTAATGGCCAACATTCGGCACCATAAAGCATTG
>NW_021589262.1:0-215 GCF_001605985.2 Dendrobium catenatum
TAATGTCTCAAGACTACCAAGAGGGGGGGGGTGAATTGGTATTTAAAAAATTGTCCCTGTTTTAGATGAGTTGAACCGAAAATAAACTTTAATGAATTTTTATAAAAAGTTTTTCAACTACAACTTTTTAAACAGAAAAATGCAGAAAATACAAAGCAATAAAAATAAACGTCACAAAATTTATAGTGGTTCGGTCTAAACCAGACCTACATCCA
>NW_021589263.1:0-289 GCF_001605985.2 Dendrobium catenatum
GAAAGAGGGTTGCATCCCCCACAATTCTCTTGCTTCAGCTATGGGCATTCCACATTGATTGTACATAAATGTCACTTGTAGGGATTTCATGGCATTCATTACATTTATTGTATGTTGTGCATCATCATTTGTAGATAGAATCTTGTTTGCATGTTGATATTTGCTTTGCAATTAGTTGAAGGTTCTGAGTTATTGTCACTTCATTCTTCTCAACTTATGTATAATGGAAATCTGCTAGCCATAAGTCCTCAATTTGATTTCCATTTGAATAACAAAAATTGTCACTTGG
>NW_021589264.1:0-622 GCF_001605985.2 Dendrobium catenatum
ATCGTCTGGGATGAAATAATTTTCAAACGACGGGATGAATGAATGCAGAAGTTGAATGGATAAGACAGTTTTTAATATGAACTTCGTCCGTACGAACCTTTGGTTCGTCCAGACGAACACATGTCGGTTCATAGCGGGGGACGATTTCCAACTGCCATAAAAATGAATTGAATTCCTGATCGTCCGGATGAACACGTGTTTGTCTGTACGATCAGTTTAGTCAAAAGCCTATACGAAAAGACGCTTCATAAGTTGTGTGTTTATGAAAAGTTGTTTCTTTTTTGACTCATTCGTTTGTCCATACAAAATTGTTTCGTACGGGACGAACGAAAATTTTGTCTGGTACGAACTGTCATTTTTTCCATAAATTGACAGCATTTTTTACTGAACGGTCACATTCACACATCTCTTTCAAACCTTTCTTCTCTCAAGATCTTTCAATGGCAAGTTCTAGCAAGCACCAAAAGTCTTAAACTAAGGGCCCAGCAAGAAACACTTCTAAAAATTTCCTTTCTAAAGCCAATGAAGAATCTTATGCTAGGTTTGTCTCCGCGTAAATTACCCCATCTAGAGTACTCCTACAGTAAGAATTAACTTTTAAGGTAATGCACTTGTTTACCTC
>NW_021589265.1:0-408 GCF_001605985.2 Dendrobium catenatum
AAATAATAATTATATTATTAGTTAAATTATTTAATTGCTAAAATAGCTTCTAATTACATTATTTATAGTTGTAACTTATTAATGATACTTTAAATTAAAATGAATAAGCAACTTGTATTATAAATATAAATTAAATGCAAGTTTTTAATGATCTAACCGTTTTAAATTTTGAATTACATTGTCAAACAATTTTACGGGATTTAACACTTGTCTTGACAAACATTATTCGGGATTTAACTTCAGCAGAATTTAATAAATTTGATTTTTTTTTTTTATGTGCTAAATCCTACTAATGTTAAATCTTACTTGTTGTCAAATAGCCACTATAATTTGGCGAATTATTGTGTCCGATCACCTGACGTCCGAACAACCAATTCAGATGCGCCACGTCACCCAAATATACTGGGC
>NW_021589266.1:0-251 GCF_001605985.2 Dendrobium catenatum
TTTCAGATAAAAAGTATGTCTGCATTTTCTGTTATTTTAAAACCAGTGAAATAGGGCTATTTTAAAAATATTATTTTATTCTGTTTTAACCTCGGAAATTCATATCTTCGCCGTTTTAAGTCGGATTTTGACGTGTAACCACTTGATCTTTTCAGAAAAGCGCCTATTTTAATTTGGAACTATTTCCAGCCCTTGATTTTGGCTGTTTTTATAGATCATTATTTGGATTCGATTATTCGAGTATTTTCGAT
>NW_021589267.1:0-578 GCF_001605985.2 Dendrobium catenatum
GCCTTGTTGGAGATTGCATGCATCAGTTTTGATATCGATGACATGCATCAAACTTGTTATTAATGACATGCATAAGTGTTGTTAGTCAGGTGATAGTAGTTAACCAATGATGAGCAGTGATGGTTAGATGGTGATGGTTAGATAATGAAGATCGATGAGTATAGTCAAACAATCGTGATCGAGTGATTGTAATCGGACAATATTACTTATACGATGATGGTTGTTATTTGTCATCATTGGCCTCAGTAGTCAGACATAACCCTCTCCAACTCTAGCTCCAAGTCTAAGCTCCACTTTAAATGAGAGAAAAATATATACTCATGATTTTATTGATATTTTTGTTATCTTAGCTAAAAAAATATAAATGTTATATTAGGCGACCTATGTTTATTCCTTTGAATCTTTGATCATAAACTTTCATAGGAGTTAAAGCATCTTAGCAAAATCAAAGTTAAATGATCTCAGTCTTGTTAGATTTCTCACATTAAGTTGCACGTTTTGACTGCAAGCATATAAAATTTGGAGATTATTTGATCTTTTAAATAGTATTATGAAAATTTTAATAATACTTTAAATGT
>NW_021589268.1:0-533 GCF_001605985.2 Dendrobium catenatum
GAATAACTATAGCAAATTCAAATGCATGCAGTCAGTCTAGAAGACTTGTATGCAAAGCAACGACCACGAACAAAAATATCATGTGAATGCGTCTACAAATTTAAAGACAGGAGATTAGTTAGTGCACTATGATCCGCCTGCAAAAATCAACAAGTAGTGCACGACAGTCTACCTGTACGAAGCAGCAAACAATTAAACTCAGAAGCCGTTACTCCACGCCACCGGGTCTGCAACCTCTGTACAAGCAGACAGAAGGTGACTATTCCAAGAATACCCTTGCACGTGCACAATAGTTTGTATACACATAGGCACACTAAAAGGGGTAAAAGTAATCAAGAACCCGTATGGGCCCCGGTGAGCGTGTTATTGGTACACACGTGACGTCTAGGGATGCTGCGCAGGCTGACAAGTGAATTCAAGTTCGAACCCGATCCTTCTATACAGATCAATAGGAGTCGACAGGGTTCGAACCATTAAACAAATATATGGTTGTGGCGACCGTTATATTTGTCTTAATACATTCATATTAGGCC
>NW_021589269.1:0-309 GCF_001605985.2 Dendrobium catenatum
TTCTCTAAATCAATAAATATCATATGTAGATCCTCATCATTCTCTGTATGATTAAAGTAAAAAGATATGGGCTTAAGGTTGATCCTTGATGTAATCAAACTGAAATATGAAAATACTTGATCAAACTATCTAGTGTTTGAACACAAGTAATAGCTTGAATATAAGCATTATTAATATTTTTCTTTTCTAGAACTCTCCATAGCACTTATCTTGAAACTTTATCGTATGATATCTTTAAATCAATAAGTATCATATGCAGGTCCTCATTATTCTCTCTAAGGCTTCGTTTGGGACGGCTTTTTTATTGCT
>NW_021589270.1:0-217 GCF_001605985.2 Dendrobium catenatum
TATCGCATAGATTTTTTAGATAAAGACATAATTATCTCACTTGGTTATGATGATTTTTCCTCTTTCTTGTGGGCTAGCCCCTCTCAAAGCTTAAATAGTTCTATTATGATAATAACATTTGAATCATAGTTCTCTTGTTGTTAATTAATATATACAAATTAATATAAAAGCATATTTCACTTATTGAGATATGGTTACAAATGTCATCGACTTTAAT
>NW_021589271.1:0-446 GCF_001605985.2 Dendrobium catenatum
CCTGAGCCTACCACCTTCCTGGTGGTGTTGTCTCCAAAAGTAACCTTGCCTCCAGTCCTGAACTCCAGCAAAACAAATTGATTAGCATCACCAGTCATAAGTCGAGAGCTTCCGCTGTCCAGGTACCAGATACTCTCACGAGGTCTTTTGTGAGAGCCCACCTACAAAATTATCAAATATCAGATATAGAAACCCAAACAGGTTTGGGTCCCTTCTTATGAAAAGTAGAATGTAATGTATGTGTGGTATGCTATAAATTATACACCTTTGGTCTCCACACCCAATGTGTACTATGGTGAATAGTACAAGTATGTGAGATGTGTCCTAACATGCCACATGAAAAGTATATAACACCTGGAAAAGGATTCCTTAAATGGCTCGAGTTATAATGCCTCTTCCTAGGTTTTGGTTTTTGATCAAGTGTTGGTGTCATCCTAGTTTTCTTA
>NW_021589272.1:0-294 GCF_001605985.2 Dendrobium catenatum
ACAACCTCACTATGACATCAATCAAAACTAGCTTATATTTTAAGCTAACTTTTTGTGATGATTATCTTTAAGAGTTATATATATATAGAATATCTTTAATTAACTATGATGCATGCTGTTATCTTTGTGGTTAACTTTGTGCTATGTATTCTTGGCGCATTGAATGGCTTTCTCAATTCATTTATTTAATTTATGGAGTCTTTTTCTCTCTAAAATTCTTTGTTTTGTTGTATTGATGGGTGATACTATTAATGAAATGATCTTCAGTAAAATGTTATGCTTTAATGTTAGAGT
>NW_021589273.1:0-834 GCF_001605985.2 Dendrobium catenatum
CAAGCATTTGTCCCACTATGTGGGTGTCATGATTATTCAACAAGTTTTAACCAAATATGGAATATGGAAGAAGAAAAAATGTAAGAGACTATGATGATACAGTTCAATTTAATTTATTGGTTGGGAGTTTCTGCTATAAATTAAGTGGTCTTATATTTGAAGCCTACATATGTGATGTGTGTGTGACTTTGCTTTCATAGTCCTAAATGGATAATTACTTCAAACCTTAAAATAGAAATACAACTCAACAAAATTTTATTCATTGAAGTCATAAACTTCTTAAAAATGCAATGCTCAACCTAAAATTAGAAGAGAGAAAAGTAAATATACAGTCAAACAAAGGCTCAAAATAAGAAAACTATCATCTATGTGAATAAAAAATATTTTGATCTTAGATTGTTCGGTTATCTCGTGGTTGTCATAAGACTAATCAAGAGGGAAAAAAGATAATCAAGTGATGTATCATGCATGATTGAAGCCAACTTTCTACGTAATGCAAACTAAACACTAAACTAATCAATTTTATTAGCAATTTATCACCATGTTGTGATTTACATTTTTTAAAGATAAAAAAAATTATCTTAAATATAGGTTCAAACATATATTTAGAAGCTAATGTAATGCCTGAGGAGAAAAATGCTAAGAAATTCCTAAACCAAATAGCAGACCGTTTCGTAGTCTCTAAAAAGGTCGAAACAAGTACTACTCTTAGTAAACTTATTTCAATGCGGTATAAAGGCAAAGGGAATATAAGAGAGTACATTATGGAAATGTCTAATATTGTTACAAGACTAAGATCATTAAAGTTAGAATTGTCTGATGACATTCTTGTGC
>NW_021589274.1:0-514 GCF_001605985.2 Dendrobium catenatum
GTATTAGAAAATCTAATCGTAAGCCATCAACCTGTGCTGAGAATGCATTCAAATTTATAACAACAACAACATCAAGCCTTTGTTGTCACTACGTGGGGTCGGCTATATGAATCCTTTTTCTCCATTGTTTCATGTTAAAAGTCAAATTCTCGTTTAAATATAATAAAGAAAGATAATTTCTAACACTGTCGTTGCCAGGTCCCAAGTCATAAATGAGAGAAGTTGAGGGTTGCATTAGGTAGTCGACAACCACCGTAAAAATTATCGAATAATCATGACATGAATCTTTTAACCCATTGTGATAATGCATTCAAATTTATATGAAAATATATTTATGCTAGTTAGAGCCGTTGTGATTTATTTAGAGGTTTTTTTCTATTGTAACTATTCTATTCGAATTAGTATCAAACATGGCAGCTGAATAAAATAATTTTTATAGCTATATGAATTGATTTTTATCTAAATTTGAAAGATATGACAACTGAAATAAGAAATAATTAGGTTTACTTCATAG
>NW_021589275.1:0-357 GCF_001605985.2 Dendrobium catenatum
CCTAAAAATACTTTGCCTAGAGATTAGAGATATTCTGTGAGTCATCCTAAAGAATTGATCTTAGGAGACTCTTCTGAAGGTGTTAGGATTAGGCATAGACTTAATGGAACTAAACCACCCTACCTTTATCTCAATGACAAAACCCACCAACATCAATCAAGCTCTTTCTGATAAATTCTAGATCTTAGCTATGCAAGAAGAACTTAAAAAATTTGTGATGAATGATATTTAAGAGTTAGTGGAAAGATATAAGAATTAAAGTATGGAAGGAACTAAATGGATCTTTAAGAATAAAATGAATTATTTTGGTGTAGTGGTTGGGAATAAGGCAAGATTGGTGGCTAAGGGGTACAACCA